>NC_092621.1:56535000-56825000 GCF_047663525.1 Anas platyrhynchos
GTGCTGGAGGATCCAGACCTGGACACAGTACTCCAAGTGGGGCCTCACAAGGGCAGAGAAGAGGGGAACAATCACCTTCCTCAACCTGCTGGTCACATCTGTTTTGATGCAGCCAGGACACAGTTGGTCTTCTGGGCTGCAAGCATGCACTGTTGGTTCATGTCGAGATTTTTTTGCCCACCAGAATCCCCAAGTTTCTCTCCTCATGCTCTCCATGAATTCTCCTAGTCTGTACTCCTCTCCAAGATCACCCTGACCCAAGTGCAGCACCTTACACCTGGACTTGTTGAACCTCAATAGGTTCACATGGGCCCACTTCTCCAGCCTGTCCAGGTCCCTTCGAATGGCATCTCTTCCTTCTTTTGTATCAACTGCACCACTCAGCTTGATGTTATCTGCAAATTTGCTGAGGATGCACTCAATCCCATTGTCTATGTTGTTGATGAAGATATTGAAAATCACCAGTCCCAAGACAGACCCCAGAGGGACAGCACTTATCACCAGCCTCCACCTGGACATAGGACCATTGATTACTTTCTGGCTGTGGCCATTGAGCCAATTCCTTGCCCACCTGATGGTCCACCATTCAAATCCATATCTTTCCAGTTTAGAGATTAGGATATCAGGTCAAAAGCCTTACAGAAGTCCAAGTAGAAGACAACAGTCAGTCTTCCCTTGTCAACTGATGCAGTCACTCCGTCATAGAAGACCACCAGACTGGTCAGGCATGATATGCCCTTGATTAAACCATGCTGGCTGTCCTCGATCACCTCCATGTTCTGCAAGTGCCTTAACGTTGCTTCCAGGAGGATTTGTTCCATCATCTTGCCAAGCACAGAGCTGAGGCTCACCAGTCTGTAGTTCCCTGGGTCTTCCTTTCTACACTTTTTAAAAATGAGAGTGATGTTTCCCTTTCTCCAGTCACTAGGGACTTCACCTGACTGCCATGATTTTTCAAATATGACAGAGAGTGGCTTGTTGACTACATCAGCCAACTCCCTCAGGTCCGGGGCATGCATTTCATCAGGCCCCATAGACTTGCCCCAACCCAGATGCAGGATCTTGCACTTGGCCTTGCTGATCTTCATGAGATTTTCATGGGTCTACCTCTCAATCCTGTCAAGATCCTTCCTCTCCCTCTAAAGTATGAACTACACCATTCAGCTTGGTGACATCTGCAAAGCTCTGAGGGTGCAGTCAATTCCACTGTCTAGATTACCAATAAAGATATTACATAGTACTAGTCCCAGTATGGACCCCTGTGGGACATTGCTCATCATTAGTTTCCACCTCCACATTGAGTTGTTGACTTCAACCCTTCGGATGTGACCATCCAGCTAATTCCTTATGTACAGAACCGTCCATCCATCATCATGTCCCTCTGATTTAGAGATAATAACGATGTGTGAGACTGTATCAAAGGCTTTGCACAAATCAAGGCAGATGGCATCACTTCAAATATATTCAAATTTTAAAGTCATATGGGGGAACGCTAAAGCTTCTGAAATGCTTTTTTAATGTTTATAAATAGCATTTCCTAAATGAAGCTGTGTTTGAAGTCACCACTTCCGCAAGAAATATTTATTTCAGAAAATCAACTTGTTAATCTACTTATTTTATCTCTCTCTTTCTTTCTTTCTTTCTTTTTTTTTGTCTATTTTGATCAAAAATATATAATCCATTTACTTTTCCTATATCTAGCAAAAAAAAAAAGGCATACAGTCTTACAGTATTTTGATGAATGTAAAGTGCAAAATAATAATAAAAAATAAAAACAAAAAAGAACATTGTTCTACATATGAACTTAGTCCTTAAGTTTTATCTAAACTCAGGTAAAGTGTCTAACATTTCCCTTTTCTATGCCTCTGATCATGAGTTTATGCATACTGTTGTTCATACAAAAGAACATTAAGAACTGTAATGGGAAATTGAGTCTAAGTCCAACCTGTGAACTTGTAATAGCCCTTTTATGTTAATCTATTGGCATTATTGAGAAAAATGACCGTGGATATTTAAAAAGTATAAGTATATTAAATCTTGCTTCTGTGAAGAAGTAGATGTGGAAGTGATTCAACTGATCGGTCTTTATTCTTATGATGGTAGCATTAAAACTAAGGATTGATTTAGTTGGCATATCAATTCGTTAAAAACAAACTTATCCAAGAAATAGAAAACATTAATGGGAAACAAAATCTAAGGATAAGACAGGCTGTTATTAATTCTAGCTGTAAAAAACAGACAGTTGCAGGTTTATATTTAATGCACTAGAGGGCTTCTTCCGTATAGGAATTTTCAAAGAAAATTCCTAAATAATATGAACTACTGTGATTTGTCAGAACACAAGAGGAAAGGTAGAGCTTTTAAAAATAACTGTACCCCCCATAGATAAATCTAATTTGATACTAAGAAAAGCTATTCAAAAAGTCTGCCAGACAACTGGAGCTTTAAATTATGGTAATGTTGGCTAAAATATTTCCAAGTAGAAGAGAATTACTGATGCTCTCCTAGATTTTGTGTTGCTGCTGTCATAGTTTGTAAAGTCTGTAGAGAGATTTTGAAGCTATTTTTGACAAGAAGTATCACCATAGTCCTGAAGAAACTTCCCAGTGAAAATTCCATAGAATCTTTCTGTCAGAAAGAAGTTTTATGACAGGAAAAGAATATCAAACAAGGTATGTGTATATATAAAGATATGTAGGTATGTGCAATATAAGATTGTTCTGGGCATTTGGGACTCCTATTGACATAAAGTAGCCTAAACATAATATATTTCAGTAATACAGGCATACAAGTTCTAAGGGAATGTCAAAGAGGATGTAACTACTCAAAGCAAATGGCCCTGTTAGTCTTTCTTAAATCAGATCATTTTTAAAAACAAACAACAACAACAAAAAACAATGCCCAAGGCAAGATTTTCCTCATCAATGTAAAAGAAATCTGAATTAAAGTAGGAAAGTCTAAAATGCAAGTTGTTTGCTTTTCTTTTGTTTATTTGCTTTATGACCCAATGCTGTAGTGGGTTAAGCCTAGCCAGAAGCTAAGTGGTTTGCTCAATGCCCTCCTGCTGGATAGGGAAGAGAAGCAGAAGGGAAAACTGAGAAAACACATGGGTTGAGATATAGTCAGTTTAATAAATGAAGCAAAGCTGAATGGTCAACCTAAACAAAATAAACTTTACTCACTACTTCCCATCAGTGGGCAGATGTTTAACCATTTCCCAAACAGGGTAGCAGCACACATATCATTTACTTGGAAAGATAACATGAACTTCAAAAGCCGAATGCCATAGCCATGGATGTCCCCATCCTCTACTTTCTACTTTCCCCTTCTACTTTTCTTCTAAAGATTTTATTGCTAAGCATGACCTCACATGGTATAGGAAATCACAGAATCACAGAATGTTAGGGATTGGAAAGGACACTGAAAGATCATCCCCCTGCTGGAGCAGGAACACCTAAATGATGTCACCCAGGAATGCATCCAGGTGGTTTTTGAATGTCTTCAGACAAGGAGACTCCACAACTGTATTCACAATACAGATATCTGTATTTAAACTGGCCTAAAATAACATGAAGAGAAAAATAGAGGAAAGCTACTTCTCTTCAGTCTTTGCTACAGCCAAAAATCAGCTCACCAGCTTCTCTCTACTTCAGCCAGATGATTCCCTGCCTTTTATCCCCCACTCACCCAGCCTCACTCACTCTGTATGAAGAAACAGAGCTCCATGTCAAAGGCTGCAGAGTTAAGTGGGAGATACAGTTAGCTGTTCACATAATAGGTTATACAGCAAATTGAAATGGTACCTAAGCTCATAATCCTGAGAAATAGAAGCCGAACTAGGTTCATCTGCCTCCCCAGGAACTGGAACAAAAGACAGGTGGGATCACAGACTCCTGAATTTCACACTTTTCTCAAGGCCAAGTGGTATCAGCTGTGTATAACAAGCATTTTACTACATTGTATAACAAGTATTTTACTACAGTATGTGTTATACACATACTGTGTATAACAGGCATTTTACTACTATGCCCATTATTACGGAAATGTCTTTTGCTATACATAACCTGCAGACAGATGTATGTGTTGTTCTCTCTTTCCAGTTTTCAACTTTTATCTGGTACAGCTCGATTTTTGGTAGGTGTTTGATTGGTTGTTTTATTTTTATTTGTTTTTATTTTTGTTTTTATATATATATATATACATATATATATTATATATTATATATATATAATATATTATATATATAATATATATATTATATATTATATATAATATATTATATATATATATTATATATATAATATATAATATATATTATATATTACATATATATATATAATATTATATAATATTATATTATATAATATATATATTATATATATATATATATTATTTATTTCCCCCTAAATAGCACCAGGAGTATTCAGCTCTATTCTTTCTAAATTTGGTTGAATTTTGTCTGTTTACTCAAAGCATACTGATTACACATATTATCACGTATATCCTAGTGTTAATATACACATTCTAATCACAACAAAATAAAATAATAAAAAACTGCTGGGATATTTTCAAGAATCAACATCTTCCTCCAGAAGGAAAAATCAATTAATATTATTTATTTTTTCCTTTGGTTTAGTGAGAAAAATATTCTGTTAGATGTAATAACATTGAATCCATGTTTTGTATTTAGGTTTAATACAAAAATGCATCCAGATTGGAAATATATATCACAGAATCACAGAATCGTCTAGGTTGGAAGAGACCTCCAGACCACCTAGTCCAACCTCTGACCTAACACTAACAAATCCTCCACTAAACCATATCACTAAACTCTGCATCTAAATGTCTTTTAGAGACCTCCAGGGATGGTGGCTCCACGACTTCCCTGGGAAGCTCAGTAAAGAAGTTCTTCCTAATATCCAACCTAAACCTCTCCTGGTGCAACTTTAGCCCATTCTCCCTCATCCTGTCACCAGGCATGTGGGAGAACAGACCAACCCCCACCTCGCTACAGCCTCCTTTAAGGTACCTGTAGAGAGCGATAAGGTCGCCCCTGAGCCTCCTCTTCTCAAGGCTGAACAAGCCCAGCTCCCTCAGCCGCTCCTCATAGGACTTGCTCTCCAGACCCCTCACCAGCTTTGTCACCCTTCTCTGGACTCTCTCGAGCACCTCGATGTCCTTCTTGTAGTAAGGGGCCCAAAACTGAACACAGTACTCGAGATGCGGCCTCACCAGAGCCGAGTACAGGGGGACAATCACCTCCCTAGCCCTGCTGGTCACACTGCTTCTGGTACAAGCCAGGATGCCATTGGCCTTCTTGGCCACCTGAGCACACTGCTGGCTCATATTCAGCCGACTATCCACCATCACTCCCAGGTCCTTCTCTGCCAGGCAGCTCTCCAACCACTCATCTCCCAGCCTGTAGCTCTGCTTGGGGTTATTGCACCCCAGGTGCAGGCCCCAGCACTTGGCCTTGTTGTACTTCATGCAGTTGGCCTCAGCCCATCAGTCCAGCCTATCCAAATCATCCTGCAGAGCCTTTCTACCCTCGAGCATATCACAGAATCACAGAATTTCTAGGTTGGAAGAGATCTCAAGATCATCGAGTCCAACCTCTGACCTAACGCTAACAGTCCCCACTAAACCATATCCCTAAGCTCTACAATATACATATATACATATACATATACATATATGTATACGTATACATATAGCTCTACAATATACATATATATATGTATATATATATATGTATTCTCAAAAAATGACTTTAATGCCATAATCTTAAAATATAACATTTGATGAGTTGCTATTTTCTTAATGTTTCCTGCTAATTTCTGGAGCACACTTTTTTATTATTATTACTTTGTTTAAAATTTTTCCTTTATGTAGTAAGGTTCATCCTCCTAATATACATGTAGTTCTCCACTTTCGCCCATTACAAATATTTTTTAGATAATTTGATTTATTCTCTTTAACTCTGGCTATCTCTGATTCACACATAGCAGGTACCTTGAGAAACTCTGCAAAACACTTTTTGCAGTGCTTAGAGTTTTATAAACCTTCTCTGTTTGCTGAGATGAATGAAGGCATATTAAAAAAAAAAAAAGGCAACACAAAAGCAGATTGGTGGAAGCCAAAATATACACAGCTTTTGGCTAAGGGCTATGCAGGTGTTTCTCTGGTAGGAAAGAAAGACACATATTCAAGAAGGTTTTAAAATCAGTTGTCATTTATATTTTGAAGGCACCTGCAGATGGAAGTACTAAAAACATATTGGGGACTAATGCAAAACCATTTTGGCTAGCTTTTGATGAAAGACTTTACTCCAGGGCAACATACACAGCAGCGTTTTACCATCTTAATAAATTTAGTGTTTGATCAGAGAAATATTCTAAAGATTAGTCACATAACAACAAGTATATGGCATCAAGATACGACTGGATATTTATTACTGCTATTATTGTTATAAAAACTTTATGCCATAAAATATTGATCAGCTCTAATGTTCACTATATGTATTGTGTGTTTTTGTCCTCTTCTTCCATTATAAAGATGCAAGTTAGGTGTTCTAGGTGAATAAGTAGACAATTTATTTACTTATTTTTTATTGCAAGTGGATAAAAAAAATAATTAATGCAAATATTTGACCAAAATTCACTGAAAGTCCAATATAAAAAAAAATAATAATCTGATTATTGCTTATATTGAGTTATAATTTAAAGTTTTCAAATGCCTTTCTGTTTTCTGTTATGTCTGGGACTGCAAACAGCTGTAATAGCTTACACTAGAAAATCACAGAATTACAGAATCATAGGGTTTGGAAGGACCAACTCCCCTGCTTAAAGCAGGTTCCCTACAGTAGGTAGAGCGGGAAAGCATCCAGGCAGGTCTTGAATATCTCTAGAGAAGGAGACTCCACAACCTCTCTGAACAGCCTGTGCCAGTGCTCTCTCAGCCTCACTGTAAAGAAGCTCTTATGCATGTTTGTGGAACTTGCTGTGCTGCAGTTTTGGGCCATTTACCCTTGTCCTATCACACACCAAACAAAAGAGCTTGGCCCCATCCATTTGCCTCCCACACTTCAGATATTTATAAACATTAATCAGATCACCTCTCAGTCTTCTCTAGGCTGAACGGGCCCACGCCTCTCAGCCTTTCTTTTTATGGGAGATGTTCCAGGCCCTTAATCATCTTTGTGGCCCCTCTCTAGAATATCCCTATATTTCTTGAACTGGGAAGCCCAGAACTGCACACAGCATTCCAGATGTGGCCTCAATGGGGCAGAGTAGAGGGGGATCACCTCCCTTGACCTGCTGGCCATACTCTTTTTAATGCACCCCAGTACGCCATTGGCCTTCTTGGCCACAAGGGCACTCTGCTGGCTCATGGCCAACCTGCTGTCCACCAGAACCCCTAGGTCCTTCTCTGCAGAGCTCCTCTTCAGAAGGTCAGCCCCTAACCTGTACTGATATGTGTGGTTATTCCTACCCAGGTGCAAGACTCTACACTTGCTCTTGCCCAGCTGTCTAGCCTGTCCAGGTCTTGCTGAATGGCACCACAGCCTTTTGGTGTGTCAGAGACAGCTCCTGACACTGCATCATTACCAAGCTTGCTGAGGGTGGACTCTATCCCTTCATCCAGTCATTGATGAAGATGTTGTACACAACCAGACCCAGTACTGACCATGGGGAACACAGCTAGTTACAGCCCTCCAGCTAGACTCTGCACCACTGATCACAACTCTCCAACTTGTGCCAGTCAGCCAGTTCTCAGTACACCTCACTGTCTACTCATCCATCCCACACTTTCTAAGCTTCATTACAAGGATGTTGTGAGAGACAGTGTTGAAAGCCTTGCTGAAGATAAGGTACACTAGTGACCGACCTCCAACTGGATTTGACTCCATTCACCACAACTCTTTGGGCTCGGCTATCCAGCCAGTTTGTAACCCAAAAAAGCATATGCCAGTCAAAGCCATGAGCAGTCAGTTTCCTGAGGAGAATGCTGCGGGAAACGGTGTCAAAAGCCTTGCTGAAATCAAGGTAGACCACATCCACAGCCTTTCCCTCATCCACCAAACGCTCGGTGAGATCGGTGAGATGCTCTCCGATCAGACCCTCCTCAACCAAGGGGAAATCTTCCTTTCCCCAGACTCTCTCTCTTGCCTTCAGGGCCTTGGATTCCTGAGGTGCAGCTTTTCTAGTAAAGACTGAAGAGAAGAAGGCGTGCAGTATCTCTGCCTTCTCAGCATTCCCTGTTACAAAGGCATCCATTTCATTCAGTAGTGGACCCACATTTTCTCTAGTCCTCCTTTTACTAATGACATACTTTAAAAAGCCTTTCTTGTTATCCTTGAACTCCTTTAACATATTTAATTCCAAACAGGCCTTAGTCTTCTCCATCACATTCCTGCAGGCCCTGACAGCATTCCTGTACACATCACAAGTGGCCAGACTCTTTTTCTACAATTCATACACCTTCTCTTGCCTTTGAGTTTACCAATAAGCACCTTGCTCATCCACACAGGCCCCTTCCCACCCTTCCCTGGTGAATGGGTTATTTGTTTTTACTTAGATACAAGTAGTGATAATATCAGTAGATTTCTTGGACTTTCTAACCACTTATGAGTTCTGAAAGATGAAAGCAAGTTTGAGGTACCTTGAACGCAATGGTAGAATCTCCTTTGGGTATCTGTTGCTGTTAGTCACTATTGTTTTTGAAATTCAATGAAACAGAAGGTGGTGCACTTATTTTCCCTTTCATAGAAGGTGTAAGGGGAAAGAGCTAACTTACCAAAGCAGAGTGAGGAAGGAACATTCATCCAGCATTAGATCTAGCCCCTGGGCTACTTTTTAATGATTTTTGAATGAAAAGGTTCTCAGTCACAAACTGGTTTAGAATATTCCTTACAGGGCTTACATCAGGTTTTAGTACAGGCTAAATGTTTTACTGTCGTGTTAGCTTCCACCTACTGTTGGGTTCTAGAGAATATCTTCATTCCTTTTCAAGTATCCCAGATAAGACTCTACAAAGGATATAGCAGAAGACAATCCTGGATTCATTTTACATTGAGGCAAACTGTGGTGAAGTTGATGTGAAAAAATGTTTTAAGCTATTTTTAATTTGTTTCTAAATAGTAGTTCTTCGAGTTTGTTATTTGTGCTTGTTCTCTCGTTTGAAACAAGTGATGTCATTTTGATGGCAAAACCCAGCTGTTGTGATTAGTCTTTCTTTTGGCATGGACCTATGTTGTTAAACCGATCACGTATTGGATATGATGCAGAATGCATGCAGCTCTAATGAGAACAGGCATGTACAGGTTCTGGCTGTGCAAGTCTTTGCTCTGTGATGTGTCATTCTATGTTCTGTTTTCAATAGCTCACACACAGGAAATATGAAAATGACAAAATCATACAGCTACAGGATCACTGATACAAGAAAGGAGGTAAATTAACATAAGAATGGGTACTGAAGACTCCTACAAATTTCACCACTGTCTGTACCAGAAGTCATCTATATTCACCCAAATTCCCTCCAAATCAGTATGTGCACAAGTGACTTGGGATAAAGAGGCTTTGAATTTTTGTTTGTTTGTTTTGTAAATATTCCAATGAAACAGACAAATAAGCACTAAAACTTCCTTAAGTATATAATTTCTTATATATATGTCAGGTAGTGATGTGAATTCCTCTTTTTTTTTTTTTTTTTTTTTTTTTTTTTTTTTTTTTCTTCTTTAAAACCTTATACAATGTCCTATACAAGTGAGCACAATGTTAACCTCATGTTAAATTTTCTTAGGAGACAGTCAAAGAGGCAGTGACAATGTAGTAGGAAAACTAAGCATAATATATGCTTTTTGTGTTAAATTACATTCAGATTTTATATTTCATGAGCTATCAATAGTGTAATTTTATGCAGTTTATTTTTGTAAAACCTCATTGATGGAACTTCTCTTTTCATGGCCCAAATAATTTATCTACAGCAGTCTGTGCTCATGTCTATGCACCTCTTTCTATCTGTCTGCACACATGCATGTGCATAGTTTTTGTGGATGAAATACATAATCAAACAATAAACCCTCAATGTCTCTATAATTTTTGCATTTTGAAATTGTCTACAAACTCTTTTTTTAAAGGTCTATCTTTCACTATACTTACTAAATCTTTGTGTGTGATTTTAGTTCATACTGAAATAGACTTCCTGAAAAATTTGGCCTTAATTTATTTTGGCTGTAGCTAGTGTATTTCTCCCCTTATGCACACCTTTAGGTGATGACGTAGTTGTATATGTAACTTCAGATATTAGGTGATGATAGAGATGTAATGTAATTATGTTCTATCCACACCACTATGATATTCCCAATGCTGTGGGTCCTCAGGACTGCTCTCAAAAGCCCTTTTTTTCTTTATCATCTGAGCTGAAAAATATAATGGTTGGAAAGGTGATTTATTTCTCCAATGATACTGGAGAAAAATGAAGATACTAACATTCTCTCATTGTGGCTGTTTTTTTGTTTTGTTTTGATAACTGCTTTTTTTTTTTTTTATTGTGTAATACAAATTTATCTCAAGTTTTCAGATAGAAACTGATTCCATGTTAGACTTTTAATGCTTTATATTTAAGTAGTTTCTCTAACATATATTACGTAGGTCAGTAAAGTAACTCTCCATGTGTGAAGGACGTTAATTTATATTCAGAACTAAATTTCATTTTCCTTCCCATGGAAAATTATTTCTTTATTTCATCCTCACTCATAAAATTCAAATATAATATCACATGAATTAATAAAAATGTTATTTTTCTTATATTTTTAAATAAAAATGGTCTTTGGGAAGTACCTTTTATTGTTTGTTCACATTAACAGTTAACATATACTTCATTTTAATTTGGAAATGTTAGAAATGTTATGAGAAAGAATTATTTCAATATTTCTGTGTGGAGATACATACATTCCATTCCTGACCTATGCATAGCCTCTAAGCAAACATTTTTTACTTAAGCTATAGTTTCATACTGGAAGTTGGGGACTGGGATACAGGCACCCCCTCTGGTAGGCAAACTAACCAGCTGAGTCAGGAAGCTGTCTTCCACTCATTCCAGGAACCTCCTAAACTGCTTCCTCAGGGCTGTATTGTATTTCAAACATTTGTCCGGGAAGTTAAAGTCCCCCATGAGAAGAAGTGCTGGTGATTGAAAAACTTCCACCAGCTGCTTATAGAACACCTCGTCCTTCTCTTCATCCTGGTTTGGTGGTCTATAACAGACCCTTCACCAGGATGTCTACCATGTTGGTCAGCCCCTGATCCTTATCCACAGGGACTCTATCATTCCCAAACCCGAACCTCAACAGCATTGAAAAAATAGAGAGCCACACCACCCCTCCTTAGTTGCCTGTCCCTTCTGAAGAGCTTGTAGCCATCCATTGCAGCACTCCAGTCATGGGAGTGGTCCCACCATGTTTCAGTGATGGCAGCTAGGTCATAGTTTGCCTGCTGCACAGAAAAAAGAAAAGTGAGGGTATTGGATAGCCAGTCCAAGATATAGAATCATAGAATCATTCAGATTGGAAAAGATCTATAAGATCATCCAGTCCTACATTTAACTGGTATCAGTTTTGTTCACAAATTCTACTTCTTTTAAAAGTCTAGAAGACTGGATACTTAAAGTCTCATAAATTTAAAAAGGTAGGTCAGGTATAGAAGTCACTGAATAGTGTGTCATGTACATATATATTTATACTGATCTATAAACTATATATATTGTCAATGTATAGCTCTATTAGAAGAAAATCAATCAGGTATTACACTTATTGGCTTTTGAATAAAGAAAATACTGAAACATCTTGTTTAAGTGAGGCTTGATTTACTTTTATTGGTCATCGTATGAAATAAATGCAACAGGAAGGGTAAAATGACTACCAGTAGTGTTCATGTACTTGTCTTCAGAGCTGTAGGGTTGTAGTTAATGGCCACTGAAGTTAAAACATTCATCTGCTAGTGAAACAGCAAACCAAAGTCTGAACTAAACATTCAGTAAAAACTGTTAAATTAAAACTGAAAAAAATGCACTTCTCTCACATCTGAAAATGTATTTCTTTTAAATGATTTACACTGAAACAAAAAAAAAACAAACAAACAAACAAAAAAAAAGGTTGTGAGGTTAAAAAATGAACTTCTTATAACTATATTACAAAGAAAACCACTTCACTCAAGCTACTCCTTATTGAACAGGAGTGTCCCAAGGAGGTAGTAGCAATTTCTATCAAAATTAAACAGAAACACATTGTATATTGTGTTGGCACAGAACCCAATAGCCAGACAAATAAGGTTTAGAGTAACATTGCCTCTGGAGGGATTTTACAGATGCAGCAGATGACCTTTCAGATAAGTTAAACTTTGATTGACAAAGCTAAATGTGTCCTCTACCCTGCAGAACAGCTGCAGAACAGCTGTTGAATAGTGAAACTGGGCTTTGTCAGATCTAGGAGTGGACAGAATGGAAAGAAATATATACGGGATGCTGAAGTTTAAAACATTCCATAGCAAAACAGGGTGACCTTTATTTCTGGTATAAAACCTGATACTCTTTCCCTCTCTCTCTCTCTATCAGGGAGAATACAAATGCCTTGGTTGATACCAAGGCAGCAAAATTTGTGCATTTTTCTGGCTATGATTATAAACATTAAAAACAAACAGAAATCAAATTATCTAATTATTGTGAGGAAACAGGATTGCATGACACCTATTCAGGTAAAACTCTAAATGAAATTAATGAGAACTGTAATGTTCAAATCTGGATGAAGTCTTAATGAAGTCTTTGAAATCTATAGGCTAATGTCTGCATATGTGATTGGATGTTCAGAGCTGATGAACACTCACATTTAAAAAATTGTGATTGCTCAAAATTGCCCTCTAGCAAGAAGTGTCTAAAGGCAGTGTCAGTAAAGCAGAAAAGTTTCCCACAAGGCAGAAAGACGAAAAAGAGCAGAGTAACATGCAGCCACTATTCACAAATCCTGAAATACAACATTGAATATGTAGGATTTTGCAGAATGTGGTAGTTTTGATTTTACTTATTTTACCAAAGGACTGGAGAAATTTACACACAGATTTATTTATTTATTTTAACATTTACAATTCTGAATCAAAATATTTAATCAAAAGTAATGTTTTTACTTCAGATTCGATTAAAAATATTCATGGGGAGGTACTTGGATTTTTTTTTTTCAAGGAAAATTAAAAAAAAACATGTGTCTATTGCTAGAAAAAAAAAAAGATGTAGTTGTACAACTTCCTCCACCACCACCACCACCACACTTTGAAAAAAACAGGAGTGGCACAATGGCAGAACCTTTGTCAAGAGATGGGAAATGTCAGTCTTTTGCTGGTATGAATGTTCTATAGAACTAACTTCTCTTCCCATATCCATGGAAGAGGAAACTCCTCCTTTCTTCAACACCTATGAAATAAATAGATCATCATTTCAAAATTTGAAAAGTTCTGTGGTCTGTTTTTTCTCAATAAAAATAGAGTAAGGTAAAGGATGTGTTCTTTGTATCCTTTACCAATTTTGAAATGAAAATATTTTTGATGTACTGAAAGAAAAAGGATAGTGAATTGAGACAGAAAATCATTCAGTCTTGTCTTATTGAAGAGACGCAACAAAATAGTGAAGAAACCATCTACTGTGTACTAGGCATTACTGTGTAACAATGTTTAATTTCTAGCTTTAGGTAGCAGCAGGAGCATGTAACTTATATAACATTTTCTAAATGTACTTTATTATTTTGTGTAATGTGTGCCAGGTAAAATGGGTAAGGTTTGGGCAGTGGGGTCTTCAGGGGACCCTGAGGGATGTGGCTGGGTCTGCTTCTTGCAGAATGGAGATGGTTCCAGCTGGTTATGATGGACAAAATGGATGCATGAAGCACAAGACTGAGTTAGTCAGAGTCTCTGGTGCCTCTGAGAAACGTATTAAAGTGTTGCTGTAAACACCAGGACAAATGGACAGAAATGTCAGAGAAGGAGGAGGAAGAGAAACAGTGCCCAAACAGGGGACAGGAGGCAAGAGCTACCCAAGCAGGAACAAAGGGGAGACTAAGGAGAAGCCATGGTTGTGGCCATAAAACAACCTTTCATTAAGGCTTTTATTTTTATTTTTGTTTTTGTGTCTTTAGATTGCCATCATAAAACCCAATGGAGTTCACTGAGAATCTGACTAGACTGAGTGAGATTTTCAGAACATGTTTTTCATAATCCTGTTGCTTGTTTTCTCATGGCCAAATCTGTAGTAAAAGTTGTTATCAGAATTGCTACATCAGGCAGGAGGACAACATTTTCATCTTATTTTAAAGCCAGCTAAAGTCCAAGTATAGGTGTGTTGTAAAAGAAAAATATGCTTTTCCTTATTCCATACATTAGTACAGGCTGTGATTTGGAGGTTCTTCCTCCAGAATATACCACACTATTATAACTGGAATGGTAACATATTTTCAGCAAAAATCAGACATTTGGGTCTGGTGTACTAGCTTGTTTGAATTATACTTGTTTATGATAGCCAAGGCTTTGGTCTTCACTTGCATTTAAAACTCATACGTAACTCAGGGTCCTGTGGAAATAACATTATTAGTTATAAAGAGTTGGCATTCTTTTGAATGCCATACCAATTTACTGATGACCAAAGTTTTTGTATAAGAAAGAATGTTATTGGCAGTAAATATATTTTTACAAATCTAAAAAAAAAAAAAAAGAAAGAAAAAATAATGAAAAAAAAAGAAACCAAAACTGTTGTGAGGAGAAGGATTAGGCCTGTTAAAGTGCTGAGTGCTTCCTTTGACATTAAAAGGAAGATGGGAACATTCAACACCAGAGGCAGATGAACCATTTAGACAAAAAAAAAGGGATTTCCTCCAAAAAGGAAAGTAGCAGCTGTTATTCTGACTACAGTCACACAAGCTTGGCAGTGCTTGTAAGCATGCATGGATACCTAAAGAGATGAACCTGAGGGACAGTCCCAGGTTGTAGTAAAAGAAATGTCCATATACAACTTGCTTTTGCTTTGTTTTTTTTGGCTCATCAGCTCTGTCTTTAGACAGTGGAATATCCCGTGGCTATTTTCTTGATACACTATTCATGACAACTGGTCTGACCATGTAGAAAATTTCAAAAATGGTCTGCATAGTTATGCAAATGGATTGTTTATAAGAAACAAAGCATTAGGAAAGGAGGCAGGATGTACTACCAACTCCCCAAACTATGGTGTTGTGGATATGCATTGGCCCAGACATCTCTGAAATAAAATGAGGAATGAAAATATTGAATGTGGGAATAGAAAGGTTCTAGTAGCATGAGACAGCATTTTTTGTTGTCGTTGTATACATCCTAAACACAAATGACAGCAGTTACTTTTGCAAACTTGTCTGGATATAAAAGTTTCTCATTTATTAAATACCTTAAATTGGCTGCTATGTTTTCAGGAGTTCTCACTTCTACAGTTAGAATACTGTTCAAAGGGTTCAAGCTGTTGTATTGAGTTGTGATCTGTACTGATGCTTCTGTATTATTTTGTGCAATTAAAAAAAAAAAAAAAAAAAAAAAAAGATGCACTCCTGTACATTTTCAGATCAATGACTAATTTTTGAAAATTTAAAAAAGCAATGTATACGAAACACACACATATTCCTTTTACAGAATCACAGAATCACAGAATTTCTAGGTTGGAAGAGACCTCAAGATCATCGAGTCCAACCTCTAACCTAACACTAACAGTCCCCACTAAACCATATCCCTAAGCTCTACATCTAAACGTCTTTTGAAGACTTCCAGGGATGGTGACTCCACCACCTCCCTGGGCAGCCCGTTCCAGTGCCTCACAACCCTTTCAGTAAAGAAATTCTTCCTAACATCTAACCTAAAACTCCCCTGGCATAACTTTAGCCCATTCCCCCTCGTCCTGTCACCAGGCACATGGGAGAACAGGCCAACCCCCACCTCTCTACAGCCTCCTTTAATGTACTTATACAGAGCAATAAGGTCACCCCTGAGCCTCCTCTTCTGTAGGCTGAACAAGCCCAGCTCCTTCAGCCGCTCCTCATAGGACTTGCTCTCCAGGCCCCTCACCAGCTTCGTCGCCCTTCTTTGGACCCGCTCAAGCACCTCGATGTCCTTCTTGTAGCGAGGGGCCCAAAACTGAACACAGTACTCGAGGTGCGGCCTCACCAGAGCTGAGTACAGGGGGACGATCACCTCCCTAGCCCTGCTGGTCACACTGTTTCTGATACAAGCCAGGATGCCGTTGGCCTTCTTGGCCACCTGAGCACACTGCTGGCTCATATTCAGCCGACTGTCTACCATCACTCCCAGGTCCTTCTCTGCGAGGCAGCTCTCCAACCATTCCTCTCCCAGCCTGTAGTTCTGCTTGGGGTTATTGAGCCCCAGGTGCAGGACCCGGCACTTGGCCTTGTTGAACTTCATACAGTTGACCTCAGCCCATCGGTGCAGCCTATCCAGATCCTCCTGCAGAGCCTTCCTACCCTCGAGCAGATTGACACACGCACCTAGCTTGGTGTCATCTGCAAACTTACTGAGGGTGCACTCAATGCCGTCATCCAGATCATTGATGAAGATGTTAAAGAGGACCGGCCCCAGCACCGAGCCCTGGGGGACGCCACTAGTGACTGGCCTCCAACTGGACTTGGCTCCATTCACCACAACTCTTTGGGCCCGGCTATCCAGCCAGTTTCTAACCCAACGAAGCGTGCGCCAGTCCAAGCCAAGAGCAGCTAGTTTCTTGAGGAGAATGCTGTGGGAAACGGTGTCAAAAGCCTTGCTGAAGTCAAGGTAGACCACATCCACAGCCTTTCCCTCATCCATCAAGTGTGTCACTTTGTCGTAGAAGGAGATCAGGTTCGTCAAGCAGGACCTGCCTTCCATAAACCCATGCTGACTGGGCCTGATCGCCTGCTTGCCCTTCAAGTGCCGCATGATGACTCCCAGGAGGATCTGCTCCATGAGCTTCCCTGGTACTGAGGTCAAACTGACCGGCCTGTAGTTCCCCGGGTCTGCCCTCCAGCCCTTCTTGTAGATGGGCGTCACATTTGCTAGCCGCCAGTCAGCTGGGACCTCCCCTGATAGCCAGGACTGCTGATAAATGATGGATAGGGGCTTGGCCAGCTCCTCTGCCAGTTCTCTCAGTACCCTTGGGTGGATCCCATCCGGCCCCATCGATTTGTGGACATCCAAGTGCCGTAGCAGGTCACCAACCAGTTCTTCGTGGATGGTGAGGGCCACATCCTGCTCCCCGTCCCCTTCCACCAGTTCTGGGTACTGGGTATCCAGAGAGCAACCGGTTTTGCCGCTAAAGACTGAGGCAAAGAAGGCATTAAGCACCTCCGCCTTTTCCTCATCTCTTGTAACTAAGTTTCCCCCCGCATCCAGTAAAGGATGGAGATTCTCCCTAGTCCTCCTTTTTGTGTTGATGTATTTATAAAAGCGTTTTTTGTTATCTTTAACAGCAGTAGCCAGATTGAGCTCCAGATGAGCTTTGGCCTTCCTAATCTTGTCCCTGCACAGCCTCGCTACATCCTTATAGTCCTCCTTAGTGGCCTGCCCAATTTTCCAAAGATTATAAACCCTCTTTTTTCTCCTAAGCTCAAGCCACAATTCTCTGTTGAGCCAGGCTGGTCTTCTTCCCCGCTGGCTCATCTTTGGGCACATGGGGACAGACCGCTCCTGCGCCATTAGGATTTGCCTCTTAAAGAGCGCCCAGCCTTCCTGGACTCCTCTGCCCTTCAGAACCGCCTCCCATGGGACTCCACCAACTAGTGTCCTGAGCAGCCCAAAGTCAGCCCTCCGAAAGTCCAATACAGTGGTTTTACTGGTTCCCTTCCTGGCCCCGCCAAGAATAGTGAACTCCACCATTTCGTGGTCACTCTGCCCAAGACTGTTCCCGACAATCACATCCTCCACCAGTCCTTCTCTGTTTGTGAAGAGAAGGTCTAGCAGGGCACCACCCCTGGTAGGTTCACTAATCAGCTGCGTCAGGAAGCTATCTTCCACTTTCTCCAGAAACCTCCTAGACTGCTTCCTCTGGGCTGTGTTGTGCTTCCAGGATATGTCAGGGAAGTTGAAGTCCCCCACGAGTACAAGCGCTGACGAATTCGCAACTTCTGTCAGCTGCCTGTAGAACTCCTCATCCGTCTCCTCATCCTGGTTCGGCGGTCTATAGCAGACCCCGACCAGGACACTAGCCTTGTTGTCCCTGCTGATCCTAACCCAAAGGGATTCGATCTTGTCATTCCTAGCCTCGAGTTCTACAACATCGAAAGACTCTCTAATATAGAGAGCCACACTGCCACCCCTTCTGTGCTGCCTGTCCCTTCTGAAGAGCCTATAGCCAGGCATCGCAGCACTCCAGTCATGAGACTGGTCCCACCACGTTTCCGTGATGGCAACCAAGTCATAGCCTGCCCGCTGCACGATGGCTTCCAGCTCCTCCTGTTTGTTACCCATGCTGCGTGCATTGGTGTAGATGCACTTCAGCTGGGCCTTTACCTTATCCTCCGGCCTTGCCATTGCTCCCCCTGGCATAGCCCCAACAGTCCTTGCTTCAGCCCCATCCCCCTTCTTACCTAGTTTAAAGCCCTATCAATGAGCCCCGCCAGCTCCTGGCCCAGGATCCTTTTTCCCCTAAAGGATAGGGACCCGTCTACGGCAATCAGACCAGGTGCTGAGTAAACTGCCCCATGGTCGAAAAACCCAAGATTTCTGCGTAGGCACCAGCCCCGGAGCCACGTGTTTAACAGGTGGGCTTTCCTTGTCCTCTCCGTACCCCTCCCTGTCAACGTAGGGATGGACGAAAACACTATCTGCACTCCTGCTCCGTCCACTAACCGTCACAGCCCCCTAAAGTCTCTTTTGATAGCCTTCAGGCTTCTGTCATCAATGTCATCACTACCTGCCTGGACTATCACAAGAGGATAATAGTCTGAGGGGCGTACCAGGTTGGGGAGCTTCCTGGCAACGTCCCTGACCCTGGCCCCAGGGAGGCAGCAGACTTCCCTACGGGTAGGGTCAGGCCGACAAATAGGGCCCTCTGTCCCCCTAAGGATAGAGTCTCCCAGACTTTTACAGATGTATAAATTTAATTAAGAATGTTCCATACAGTTTATCTCAGACAGATGATGCTGTTAACTCCCTGAGCTCACTCAAGGTTTTGTGTGTTTGCTTTTGCCACTTGGATCAATTTATCTTAATTTAATTTTCAAGTGTTTCTGCTGATGAAACATAGCATGCACATTATTTTTGTGTGTTTTGGCTCACTCTCAATCTTCTTTAAAGGTTGTTTACTATTTGAAAATAAGGTCATACCGTTTTTTTCCCAACAGCACTGAGAGTGGAGCTCTTTGATGGTTAAAACAAAACAAAATGAAAAAAGAAAAAAAAAAAAAAAAAAGAGCCATACAATTAAATTTGCCTGCAAATTGTCTTAGACATTTCATCCAATCTATTCTTAAGATGACCTTAAGATATCTCAAAACCAATACATTATGAGAATAAAAATAAAACATCAATATCATCTAAATTTCTGAAGTTTATAAGAAAAAAAAATGAGAGAAAAAGAGGAGAAGAAGGTCAGACAACAAAAACTCATGAAAAAAATTTACCTCTAAAATCTATTGTTTAACACCTCTGGACTAAGTTAATAAAATTTCTTTCTTCAATGCCTTCAGCTCTGTGGTCTGTCTGCTGGCATAATCATTGGTCCAGTTAATGGACATTAAACCAACCTGATTTAAGGTTTAAGAGATGCTGCACAAATTCTTTAGAGAGCCAACAGATTTTTTGGTATCTCTAATCTCTTCAGCTCTTGAGGTTCAGTTCTGAAGATCTGGTAAGGTAGTTTGGTTTCTGGCAAGTCTGATATGTTCTTATGCCAGGAAAATCATATTTGGATCCCAGAATGCACTTTTCTATAAGCAAACATCACAGCAAATGTAAGCCAGCTTTAAAACTGGAAAACAAAATGTGGTGCGCATTGCATTTCAGTTTAGGATTAAATTTATGCACTACAAAAGTGTAAGAAGAGGAAAAAAGAACCTATTATAACCTATAGATAAATAAGCTTATTGGAAATACTAGACGTAAGTGACCATGGGATCTACTTGTAAATTTTGTTAAGATAATCACATACTAACACTAAATGCATATCTGATAACATAATATTAGCTTCCATGACAACTTTTTGATTAGTGGTAAGTAGGAGCTTGTGTCAAATTTCTTGGAATGAAACAACTCATATCAGTATTTTACATTTTACTTCCATTGTACGAGTTTGTCAATATTGGGAAGTTGCAGGCATGGCGTGGGCACCTTTTAAACATACAAGAAAGAACATGATTTTTGGGGGGATGAACCTCATTTTAGTTTGATTATCATAACATTTTATATAGCTTAGTAATTTCCAAAGCAGTTGCTGATTGGAAACAAAAAGTTTAAAATCTTCAGGAAACAGACATTAAGTGTATGGTTGATAGTAACAAGATTTAAATCTTGTTAGATATTAATCTCTTGAAAAATGAAATAAAACAAAAGGGGTTAAAATCCATGCAATTCTAACTTTATTATTTTCTTGCATTAGTAGAATTATTTTGGATTGTGTCCGTTTTTCAGATCTATTTGCTATTTCTCAACATCAGATTTAAATTAAGATTCTCTAGGAGGCACAAAAGTCGGCAAAGTTATGAAGATTTTTTTTCTTCCTAATCTCGCAAACACTATTTTTTCCCATGAAGTCTTTCATTTGATATTGAATTTTTCTCTATCTCTTTCATATTCCTATTCTTAAATTTTTCAGATCTTTCAGGTCTTTTCAGATCTGTCAGTTCAACCTCAGTGCCAAGGAAACTCATGGAGCAGATTATCTTGAGTGTCATCGTCTGGCACTTGCAGGGCAAGCAGGCGATCAGGCCCAGTCAGCATGGGTTTATGGAAGGCAGGTCCTGCTTGACGAACCTGATCTCCTTCTACGACAAAGTGACACACTTGATGGATGAGGGAAAGGCTGTGGATGTGGTCTACCTTGACTTCAGCAAGGCTTTTGACACCGTTTCCCACAGCATTCTCCTCAAGAAACTGGCTGCTTGTGGCTTGGACTGGCATACGCTTCGTTGGGTTAGAAACTGGCTGGGTAGCCGGGCCCAAAGAGTTGTGGTGAATGGAGTCAAATCCAGCTGGAGGCCGGTCACTAGTGGTGTTCCCCAGGGCTCGGTGCTGGGGCCAGTCCTCTTTAATATCTTTATCAATGATCTGGATGAGGGAATCGTGTGCACCCTCAGTAAATTCACAGATGACACCAAGTTAGGTGCGTGTGTCGATCTGCTCGAGGGTAGGAAGGCTCTGCAGGAGGATCTGGATAGGCTGCATCGATGGGCTGAGGTCAACTGTATAAAGTTCAACAAGGCCAAGTGCCGGGTCCTGCACCTGGGGCTCAATAACCCCAAGCAGAGCTACAGGCTGGGAGATGAGTGGTTGGAGAGCTGCCTCGCAGAGAAGGACCTGGGAGTGATGGTGGATAGTCGGCTGAATATGAGTCAGCAGTGTGCTCAGGAGGCCAAGAAGGCCAACAGCATCCTGGCTTGTATGAGAAGCAGTGTGGTCAGTAGGTCTAGGGAAATGATTGTCCCCCTGTACTCAGCTCTGGTGAGGCCACACCTCGAGTACTGTGTTCAGTTTTGGGCCCCTTATTACAAGAAGGGCATCGAGGTGCTCGAGAGAGTCCAGAGAAGGGCAACAAAGCTGGTGAGGGGCCTGGAGAACAAGTCCTACGAGGAGCGGCTGAGGGAGCTGGGTTTGTTCAGCCTTGAGAACAGGAGGCTCAGGGGCGACCTTATTGCACTCTACAGGTACCTTAAAGGAGGCTGTAGCGAGGTGCGGGTTGGTCTGTTCTCTCATGTGCCTGCTGACAGGATGAGGGGAATGGGCTAAAGTTGCACCAGGGGAGGTTTAGGTTGGATATTAGGAAGAACTTCTTTACTGAGAGGGTTGTTAGGCAATGGAATGGGCTTCCCAGGGAAGTGGTGGAGTCACCATCCCTGGAGGTCTTTAAAAGACGTTTAGATGCTTTTAGTGATTTTAGTGATTTAGATGAGTTTAGTGATATGGTTTAGTGGAGGACTTGTTAGTGTTAGGTCAGGGGTTGGACTCGATGATCTTGAGGTCTCTTCCAACCTAGACAATTCTGTGATTCTGTGATTCAAAAATTATATATTTTACAATGATTATTCCTCCAATCATTACGTTTGGACTTGCTACTAACAAAATATGTCTTCCCTCACCCTCTAGTTTTCCTTGTCAACACTCACAGTAAAGTCTTAAGTACCTTATTGTAGTGATTTATGTAATGTTGCTTTTTCCACTTTCCCCTGTTTAAAAGTGTAACAAAGAACAATATTATGCATGGTTTATCTCAACTTTTTTTCTTGTTGTTCTTGTTGTTGTTCCATTTCGTTCTCTTATTTCATGTTACATTTGTTTACCTTTATGTTCTTTCCATATTTTTCCCCTTTCTTACTACATGTTCTTAATAGATGAGTTAAAATACACTCCACCACCATTTCCAGTATCTGGCCACCTAACTGGCATCTAATTTTCAATGTTTCATTAAAATAAATACAGTTAATCTTGGAAATTATTATTATTGCTCTTTTTGAATGTGCTAATCTGTATACCTCACTAAGAGTTGTAAAGCTGTGGTTAGGAGTTCTTCAGCAATACTGTGTACAGAGGAGATAAGACGTCTTGCTTCACTGAGTAAATGAAGTGACAATCTCTTATTTTTTTTCCAAGTAAGAATCTTACAGCAAAATATTCAGGAAGTTTTTTCACACAACAGAGAAGATACATGCTCATCCTCTCTGGTATGTAGCAGAAAAATAAATAACGGTATTTTTTTTTCTTTTATCTTTGACATTGTTGTCCTTTATGATAGTATTTGTCTCAGCTTCAAAGATTTCAGTGCCAGTATGCTTTGCAATTATAGTGAAATATATCCACCTAACCATTACTGCTTAAAATAATTTCCACTCCACCTCCTATCTGAAGACTGAATAGAGCAGGTAAATTTGATTTTGTGGTTCATGTGGTAATGCAAAAGAACATTCTGAAGCAGTGGGTGTTCATTATTGCAGGCCTTTCTGTACAACAATGTAATTTGAGAAACAATATAATGGGTTGAGAATGGCCATTTCTTGCCTCAGTTCAGGAACTCTTACTGAGAACTGATTTCCCACCTCATCCATTAGAATAAATTTCCAAAACATTTTTATATTTCTGTAGCTATTACTGCCCACCACAGCTGAGTACTGATCAGAAGGCAAAAGCGTTATACACATGAATTATCCACTGCTTGAACAATACACTCTTCTGTATGGTCTCAGGAAAAATATAAAGGAATTTGGAATTTGATGTGTATGTGTTGACTGCTAATTAAATTATGTAGAGAAAGATTTTAATAATATGTGTTCTTATATTATTTCTGCCATGACTGGGATAGCTAATAAAGTAGGCCATTGAATCCAGATGCACAACAATCTATATAATTTGATCTGGAAATGTTTTGAAGTGCCTACCCATTTATACTCACCATTAAACAAACATTTATTTCTTTGGATGGTGGCTTCAGAAGAATGCAAAATACACTGTTTTGACCTCTCTTATGTGAAAGAAATATTTCTTCTTCTGTGCTAGTATGGCAAGAACCATCTGGGTATTAATCCTCTGGCTCTTGCTTTGAGTTTTTCTTTATTATTTTATTTTATTTTATTTTATTTTATTTTATTTTATTTTATTTTATTTTATTTTATTTTATTTTATTTTATTTTATTTTATTTTATATTTTAACATTAATGCAGCTCTTTTTGACTTGTTATGGGCAATAGTCACACTGATATGTTCTCTCTGGTTATGGAGTTCAGTTATGAGAAAAGGGGTATTGTAGGTAGCATAGGAAAACACTGTTCTGCACTTGAAGAAGAAGATTTGATTTGAAAATTAATGCAACTGTGACAAAGAAAAACAAGCAGTTCAGTTTCTGCACAGTGGTGTGGGTAGCTTCTTAGACCAGTCTGATTCCTTGCACTGCAGAAGAATTTGTTTTTGGGGACGGGAGTGTTTCTAGATCTTCATGGGTTGGTCAAGTTACCTTTTCACCATGCTTTTCTCTTCTGCTTCCAAAACAGCTAGTTTTCGGTATCACTGGCTAACAAGCTGAGAAAAATGCAAGCTGTAACAAATGAAGACTCTGAAGAATTTTAAATTATGATTAAACAGAAAATTATTTATATGTCTCTCAATTTAAGAAAAACTTGAAAATGACAAACGTTGTTGTTGCTCAGAAAAAGACAGTTCTAATTTTGTCTACTTCTAAGTAGATGAAGATTTTGTCTACCTGTAAGTTCTGCTGCTACCTGTGAACAGAAAGATAACAAGAAAATCCAAGTTCTGATGTATTTAGAAGGCCTTCAAATGTTAGTATCATCTGCACCAGTTTACTACACAGCTGTCACTTCTTTATTTAGAAGACAACCCAAAAAATATATCCTTGAACACAGGACGCATGCTTGAATTGGTCATTTGTGCAGGACAAACTTCACAGATGGCAAGAATTTACAAAGTCCTATTTCTCTGCATGCAAAGGGAATCATTGAGCACACATCCACCAGCATAATTTCGAACTGGATATTTGTCATCAAAGAGAGGACAAACCTTAGTTACTGTTAGACACACATGCACATCCATTTTATTCTTCATGGAAGAAAGGAATGCTGCCCACTAGATCAGGTTGGCCAAGGCCCCATCCAGCCTGGCCTTGAACACCTACAGCGGTGGGGCATCCATAACTTCTCTTGGAAACTTGTTCCAGTGCCTCACCACCCTCTGAATGAAGAATTTCGTCCTAATGTCTAGTCTAAATCTATCCTTTTCTAGTTTAAGACTATCCCCTCTTGTCCTATCATTATCTACCTGAATAAAAAGTCCTTCTCCATCTTTTTTATATGTATTACATTTGTAAGTATTTTATAAGTATTACCTTTTAAGTACAGAAAGGGTGTAGCAAGGTGTCCCTGGAGCCTTCTCTTCTCCAGGCTGTGTTCCTAGCTCTCTCAGCCTTTCTTCATAGGAGAGGTGCTACATCTGTGTAGCTCTCCTCTGGAGTCGCTCTAACAGGTCCACATCTTACTTGTGCTGGGGAACCTAAACCTGGATGCAACACTCCTGGTGGGGCCTCATGAGGGCAGAGCAGAGGGGGACAGTCACCTCCCTCCACCTGCTGGCCTCTGTTGATGCAGCCCAGGATGCAGTTGGCCTTCTGGCCTGCAGACATGCACTGCTGGTTCATGTTGAGCCTTTTGTGTACCAGAATCCCCAAGTCCTTCTCCTCAGGGCTGCTCTCTACAAGTTCTTTTCCCAGTCTGTACTCCTGTCTGGGATTGCTCCAACCCAAGTGCAGCATCTTGCACTTGGAAGATGTGAGAAAGTGAGAAAACTAGATATGAGAATGTGAGAAAACTATAATGTGTCTCACTTAGTGCAAGGAAACTATACGAAAGTTGTATTGAGTACCTTAGAACATTATCCTTGCACATACCAGCAAAAGAGAACACCTACAAACCTTTCACACAGAGAACTGTAAACTTTTTAGTGTTCAACTTTCATCCTTTTAGTCTTATTAGGACTAATAATAATAGTAATATAAAATAATAATAATAATTAATAGCAACACTATTAAATAATTGAAATTATTCTGTTTGTTCCATCATACAGATGAAGCATTGAATATGACTGCACAATATCAATAGCATATGTTCCCAGATTCTCCAAATTGCTCTAACTGTAAAACTATTGGAAATAAAACTGCACACCTACTCCAGACTTTCAATGCCTTCTCACTGTAATTAATACAGAACTGCCCCTCTCCAGAGATGAGCGTTTTCAGGTGAAAATTCTCATGCTTATAAAAAATAAAAAGGACATATAGTTTTAGGACTCAGACATGAATAGCACTAATAGCTTAGCTAATTTGTCACCCCTTGTTGACAAACGTAAAAACTGTCAAAAATACTGCAAAGTTATAAATGCTTCTTATTTGAGAAATTATTATCATTGACACAGAAGGCGATCCCAAAGTAGAAGACAGATTATCATCTACCTGTTATTTTTTACCTGAACTAAGAAAAAAGTTTGGCAACACTTAAATGAAGGTTTTGAATTTTTATAATCTTATTTTTTTTTAGATCAACATGCTCTTGTGTTTTTGTACTAGGATCAATCACTTGAGCAGGAAATCATCTTAGAGTCAGTTTATTTGTGCAGTTTGTCAGCATGTAATCATATAACTGATAGCATTATACTGATTTTCCATGTTTTTGTCATTATCTCTTTTGTAAATATCTATATTAAATGATTGTATTGGACTATTTGATGATGATGGAGTCCAGTTCAGTGGCTGAAACTCTGTTTGACAGTCAGAGTTCAGTTGTTCTATTCCTGTTACTGTTTTCTTCTCTATATCTTTCATCTTGTCCTTTCATCAGCTCTCTGTTTCTCAGTTTTCTCACTGTTAAAATACATTGAACGATGCTGAAATATTTTTTAAGACACATTAAAAAACTCAGGGGAAAACAGTGGATGGTGAGTGGTGGTTTAAATGCTGTAGTATAATGTATTCTTGAATGTAAATCTGTTTTGGTGATTTTGCTTTTTCTCAAGAACAGGTTGTGAAAAAAAACATGTTAATGTAAGTATGTATCTGTGTGATTTCAGCATGGAATTCTTATCTACAAGTGAACTTAGCTTCATGAAATAGAATTAATAAACCTATATATTTACTTTTGATATTTTAGTTTATCAAAAGTCTGTTAAAGATGGTTATTGGAAATTCAAGAGAAATCACATGTACATAATGAGACCAAATAAATAGATTTTGTCCTGTATAGATGGCAAGTGATTATTGGTAGAATAAACATAATGAAATGTAAAAGTATCTGTTGGCTTCTACCTTGAAAACAAACAAGCTATTGTGAAGGTAAAATATCTAAGTAGCAGAACGGCATATTCGTGTTGTTGCTGCATTAATTCATCTGCTTGATTTATTGTTATAAGTATTTCTGTTTCTTCTTGTGGGTCCGATGTATACCTTTATATGCTTAGGTATTTGTATAGTGCAATGTATTGTTCAGGGTGTTAATGAGAAAAATAAAACTAACTTCTGGCCATTCGCATTTGTGAATGACTAATAATCTCATTTTAAAGCTTTTAAAAAGACAAGAATTATTCTGGAAAAATATAGGTGCTGACTGCAATGCTTGCAGAGGGTGCTTTTTCTAATGTGTGTTACTTCCTTTTCTTATTGTACCACCCCTGTGGCAATCACTGATTATATCCACAGAGCTTTCAAGTATCTTCAAGTATATTCAAGTATCAAGCCTCTTTCATCTGTAGCAAAGCAAACCAGTACATCTGCACACCAGTCAAGACAAATAAAGACATTATGATTTAGCCAAGTGCACACACATGTAGATGGATATTTATATATTCAATCAAATGTAGAAACACAGAGTAGAAAATTGCACAGCTGTCTGTGTCAAGTTGTTGTTGTTGTTTTTTGTTTGTTTGTTTTGAAAAGGTATGAATAAAAGAGAAATGAAATCACTTTGTATGTTAAATCAAGGGAGCTCTTGCAATCTGCAAATGGCTTTGAAAAAATGATGTCTTAACCTCTACAGAAATGCCACTGTGAAAGACTATGGGGTGATTGGACAATGCAGCAAGAACTGTGTTGCTGCTTGTTGCAAAGATGTTCAGAGACTGAGTCTCCCTTCATTTAACACATGCTCTATGGATGGTAAACAAGAGCCATGAGCTGAGAATTCATCTTAAGACTGTTTACAAGAAAAAGCTTGGGACATATATGATCAAAAGGCAGAGATGGAGTATTTTTTTCTGGAGGCTGGAAAACAAGAAAAAATTAAATTTGACTTATAAAGGGACAAAGAATTAGAGGAAATAATGAAATGTAGATAAGATTATGTTTCCATTTAAAAAGAACAAATGTAATTGTGATGCACCTGCACTGGCTTCAGCCTCTGCTATATGAATACAGTACACTGGATTGAATAAATGAAAAGAGTACTGCCTAATAGACCAGGATGCCTAGGAGATTTGTGCAACATCCCCATTGCTATTGATATCAGTGCTTTGAAATTTAAAGCTCATCCTGAGTATGTCCACACATGCTGTTGTCACTTAGATGCATTTCTGTGTGACTGCCTTTTAAGAGGAAGTGAAAATGAAGTCTAGAGAGCAAATCATGCTTAGTGTCTTAGCTCAATGGAAAGCATTTTATGCTCAACAACATACATCAGCTGAGGATTTTCTCCTAAGAGCTAGGAAGCTGGAGAATAAGGAAGACATACTTATAAATCTTATAAGAGCATGCTGTATGTCAGAGCAAATCACGAGAAAATGAAAATATACATAATGAGCTAAAACTGAAAAGCTGTCTAGAAAGTTTTGAGACAAAATTTCACTGCATTATCTAATGATGTTTCATGTTTTCCCTTTTAACAACATGAAGATGTTTCAGGTGTGTTTCAGGTTAGATGTTAGTCCATTGTTCTTCATTGAGAGGGTGGTTGGACACTGGAACAGGCTCCCCAGGCAAGCAGTCACATCATCAAGCCTGCTGGAATTCAAGAAGAATTTGGAATATGCTTTCAGACATATGGTTTGATGGTTTGTTTTGCGAGGGGTCCTGCGTGGAGCTAGGAGTTGGACTTAATGATCTTTGTAGGTCGCTTCCAACTCAGGGTATTCCATGGTTCTATGATTCTAAAAATCATAATCTAGACAAGGACAGGACTTTCTACTTTATTATTATTATTATTATTATTATTATTATTATTATTATTATTATTATTATTATTATTATTATTATTATTATTATTATTATTATTATTATTATTATGGCTGTTGAAAAGAGCCTGGTAGGTACTTTGGTTCCAAAACCTAATCTGGTACCTTGGTTGTCAGTGAACACATGAAGATGTGTATTCATCTAAAGAAAATAAGCGTCTGAAGATGCGTATTCATCTAAACTCTTTCATGAGAGTGGAAACCATATGGCTTGGAGCTGTGTAAAAGTACATGGATTTGCAAATTAAAAACAAAACAAAACAAAAAAACACAACCCTCTCCTGAAGTTTCCAGACCCTACAAGAATGTCAATTCCTTTGCACTTTAAGGGGAAAAACTTGACCCAAAGGTGGCCACTGGGTTAAATTAGCCCTGAAGTTAAATTAGTCCAAGGAATGGTGAGAGATAACTAAGTTGCTCTTTTGGTTCTTCTGGAGAGTTTGTCACTGTTACCTTGGTTGAATTGGCTCAGGTCATAGAGGAATGGTTGCCTGAGAACAGTCAGGATGGAAAAAAAACAAAACAAAACAAAACAAAACAAACATGATGGGGCAGATCTATAATGCACAATGAGTCAATGAGTCTGACATCTAGCAAAAGACCTCTGCATGAAAGCTGGGAAAGATCATTGCTACATAGATATCGTCAATCTAGTTAGCTTACAGAGTGCTTTTCGAATTTCATCATTTCCCTCTGAGAAGCAGCCAGGAAGCCAGGAGAGGAAACTCCTCAAATGTTGATATGATCTCTGCAGGATTAGAGTCTTAGATGATAATGTATTTAGAAGTCGGGTTAGAAACAACACTATACAAGCAAACTGCAGAACTACTGTTCTTTTGTTTTGTTTAATTTTTGTTTTAGATTTAACTAGAAAAAAAAAATTACTCCTGCCTGTCATTCATCAATGCATATCTAATTAAATGAGGATCTGGTGGCAGCAAGCAACATTGAATTCATCTGAGTAAAATGTAGCTTGATTATTCACTTCTTGTCCCAGCTCTTTGTATTTAGGACTCTATTCCAAGAAAAGGCTGGAAACAAAGACAAGTAGTATCTCTTGTTAAGTCCTGCCTCTGGCCAACTGCCTCCCTTGACTGACACTGATATCTGCTAGTTGCACCTAAATCAAAGGGACTATATGTTTATCATTTTCAGGAAATATTTTTATTGCAGCAATTCTTAGTCTCACAGACTGCAATTTTAACCTCTTTCCCAGCCTGTTACCTGTTAATTACTCTTCTTACACTTTTTAAAACCCTTCATTTTGCCTCTAGCTTTTTCTTGTTCTGTTTTGTTCTGCCTTTTTTTTTCTTTCTTTTTTTTTTTTTTTTTTTTTTTCTACTATTGCTATATTATTTCTTTACATAGAGGCCAATTTCAACATAGAAACCTGAAGGTTCTAGGTAAAAACAGAGTCAGATCTCTGCGTTTCCATAGTTAATCTGTATGCATGATCAACAAACACACCAGAATTTTAAAAATACAGCCTAGACGTCTAAATCCATCAACCTATCATTGTTAGTTCCTTTTTCTAACAAGACATTCAGTTTATACTCAGTTCACCAAAAATGCTTTCTCATGCTTATATAACTCGTATTCTGATTCTAGCTCTGCCAAAGACAAAATTCCTTTGGATTTCAATGGACACAGATTTTCAGTGATCATATATTTTGATCTTGTCTTCTCTTATCTTTCCAAACACCTGTAGGTATTGATCCCTGCCTGCTATGGCAAAATGAATGATTGTTGCCTTTGGTGAAGATTTATTGGTGTTCCCTAATAGTTTCTGCCTCCCTGATGGCACAACTAAACTAAAAAATAAAAAAAGAATTAGCTGGAGGTTTCTGTATGCATGACAAGCATATCACATACCAGGTGGGATGTTCTGAAGTTTTTGTGGCCTTTCAGTGAAAACAGCTTCTCATTATAGCTCTATAGAATCTTATTACTTTGTGGAGGAAAATGATGATACTCCGTTCAGTTTTTGTTGGATAATAAACTGCCAAATAAGCAGACAGATAAGATAGTTACCCTATCTGGATACCAAGTCATTTGATATCCGAGTCATTTTATTACAGATAAAATAGCTCATTTTATGAATTAATCATCATCATCATCTGTGGTGATGTTTTCAGCCATGTTGCTTTGCAGCTTTTTCTAACAGGTCTTCCTTTGTTAAATAACACATGCAGAAATGTCTTTTGAAAACTTGGAGTTTTAGTAATGTTTTATTTTAGTCTATGTATATTTATGACTGTATTTATAACTCCATTCTTTACAGTGGGCTGTAATCCATAGTACTTTGTCAACAAAGTTAGAGCCTATTCAGAGAAATATGTTTTACAAAATAAAAGTAGATCTGCAAGTGAATAAAAGTGTGCAATCCAGATGGAAGACAGCACTAGAATCTCATAACTTAAGTGTTAAGAACTTTAATGAGGCTATGGTGATCTTTTTAAGTGGAAGCTGGATTAAAAGCTAATAATAAAACTAGGAAACCTGAGTAATTGGTGAAAAGATTTCAGGTGCCTCACTGTCAAGTGCTCCATCAGTGTAGGAAGCACTGATCTTGTGTTTGCACTTATGCTCAATTGTTTTGGCCAAAATTTCTGTGATTACAGGTTATCTGGATGACAAAATGACAAATCAATGAGGAATTATGTTGCACACAAATAAAATAAAATAAAATAAAATAAAATAAAATAAAATAAAATAAAATAAAATAAAATAAAATAAAATAAAATAAAATAAAATAAAATAGAAAATAAATAAAATTAAATAAATAATAAAAACACTTGCTATCCTTCCAAAGGAGCACATGCCTATATATTATTCATATCTATTCAGCAAAAATGTTTTTTACTTCCTCACAACTCAGCAGTAATATCAGGCCTAATAAAGTCCTTCAAATTCCGTAGTACCTCAGATTCCTAACAAGTTTCTCATTGAAGTGCTTACCAGGCACTGCTTACCAGATAAGATTGGTTGTGTTCATTTTGCTTGCAGACAGAGATTACATTATCTGTAAATATGAGCCACAAAATTCAGTGTCCACAAAGGAAAGACTATTCCATCTTCAGATAAATTATATTTAAGACTAACAAGGGGGGTGACTTTATATCTTAAAAAATGAGTCTTATTTTAGTCTCTATCTAATTTTTTCATTGCATATCATCTGATACATTGCTACAGTTGACTATCATGGTTTTAGAAATATTGAGGTTTAGGACTGATGAATTGTTTTAGGGTAAGAAAGCAATTACAGGATTCTGTGAGAGACCTTATACAACAGCTGCCTAAGCAAGTGTATGTAAATATCTACAATAATTGCAGTTATTGAGTTATACTCACTAATTAAGTAATATTTTAATATTAGTATAATATTTATAATTTAAATATTTTACTTGGTTAATTGAAAACAATGTTGACCTCAAGTGCATTTCTATTAGCCTCCTTTCTTTTTCTTTTCCTTCCTCCCTTTTTCCTTCCTTCCTTCCTTCCTTCCTTCCTTCCTTCCTTCCTTCCTTCCTTCCTTCCTTCCTTCCTTCCTTCCTTCCTTCCTTCCTTCCTTCCTTCCTTCCTTCCTTCCTTCCTTCCTTCCTTCCTTCCTTCCTTCCTTCCTTCCTTCCTTCCTTCCTTCCTTCCTTCCTTCCTTCCTTCCTTCCTTCCTTCCTTCCTTCCTCTCTTCCTCTCTTCCTCTCTTCCTCTCTTCCTCTCTTCCTCTCTTCCTTCCTTTTCTTCCTCTCTTCCCTTCTCTCTTTCTCTCTTTCCTCCTCTCTTTCTCTCTTTTTCTCTCTTTCAAAAGATACAGGCAAACCAATTTCTTAGCTCATTTGTTTTATATAATCTAGAACATGTTTTGTAGCAGGCCAGATGCTATCAGCAATATGTTGTGTCAAAGGAGGTTGCAAATGAAAAGATGCAAGTGGAGAACCTGCTTATTTGTTGCCCAGAATACAAAAGAAGGGATGGGCTGCTGCGTTCTCTTGACTAACCACAGCACAAACCAATTGTCATTCCCTCTGTGTTTTTCTTTTTGGTTAATCCCTTTTGTTTTCCTTATGAGACAACATAATGAAAGATAAAATCAAATCAATGAATGTTCTAGTGACTGCAATAGAGTGAAAAATGTTTTTCTCATGGGGGTGGTAGTAAAGTACTCAGGGAGGTCTTCTTGACAGATTCTTTTTTTTTTTTTTTTTCTTCTTTTCTGGCGGTATTTCTGGATTAACTGCACAGAAAAGGAATATGACAAGCAGGTCAGTTTTTAAATTTTTGTTTGTTTGTTTGTTTTTTGTTTTCCCATGTGTATTTCAATATGAGAAACATAGTCATGATTCTATCCACATTTTATTTCTTACACTGAAGTAGATTTTGTACAGACTTAGTTTTAACATAAGTGTTATAACACTTAAACCTTAAAATAATCTTGTATTTTCACACACACACACACACAAAGTGTAAGAAGAGAAGAAAAAAAACACTGATTTTGAACAGTAACTAAACCAAGAAGCTTGACTTTATTGCAGAACAGATATGAATAGGTATCTCTCTAAAAATTCCACAAACAAGAAAATTAGGGATTTCAAAGTCGTGGTGATAACTGACTGCAATATCTGAGTTTGGCATGCACAGAATACACTTTAAGTTCTTCTGCATACATATATGCATGCCTTTACCATATACTACATGCATATAGCAAACAGATGTTCCAGAGGTACATAAATCCAAGTAATCCAAGTGCCCATCCTTTTATTAAAGGAAAAAAAAAAATAAAAGGTTGCATTACAGTCCATTAAGCATATTGCGGGAAACAGTAACTTTAGTGTCCATTAAGTTTATTGTGGGAAACAGACATATATCTACATGGTAAATACTAGGAAAAATAGAGAGAGAGTAAGAGAGAATGTATTTTTACACAGAAGCCTTCAAAGAGTGTATTTCAAAATAGACCAGCTGATAAGCGAGACAGCTTCATGACCAAATAATAATTTGATTCAATTTGCTGCTCATGTGAGTGAGTAGAGTGAACATTTTTACTTATAAGTGTTTGTATGATTGGGCCTGTGACTTGTTACAGGAACTACATTAGACACTTTTGGACTTCTGTTAAACAAAACAGAAGGGATAAACTTTATTCTTTGTGTGCTGCTTGTGAAATCTGTTCCATCTCACAACCTCTCACAACCTAGATACACTATTATATTGTTTCTCAGTTCCATGTAGGCTTTGGAAACATGATTACTAATAGGAAATGTTTATACAAGACAATATAATTTGTTCCAACCCCACTGTCATGGGCAGGTATGCCACCCACTAGGACCAGGTTGCCCAGGACCCTGTCCAACCTGACACTGAGCACTTTCAGAGATGGGACATCTCTGAAAAAAGTTTGATTCAAGACCCTTAAGAGAGGGATGAAAGCCCGTTCAGTATGAATGTGTTGGAAACTTTAGATTTTCCAGCCTTCTAGCTGTAATTTCATGCTGCAGACATGCAGCTTGCATTTCAGCAGCTTTGATGGTTAATCTAGAGAAGCAGCTGTTGCTATAGAAAGTGCAAATAAATGGAGAATGTGTGTTAGCACACTACTGATACATTTCCAAGAGTACAGTGAGACGTGAATGAAGTTGCTTTGGGATGGAATTCATTGATTTCACTGACAATGGAGCATCTCTCTTTGAAATTATTACATACTTTGAGAACTGTTTAGTCACTGGACTGGCTTGGATACATAATTGGGAATCAAATATATATTTTTTTTCCTTTGTTTTTTACTACATCATTAGCATGATTTCAGGAGACAAACTCTTCTTACCTACTTTAACCCTTAAGTGTCACCTCTTTCCTTCCCTACTCCCACCCAAGAGAAACTGTTTCTCTTGCTTTTCATTTATTTTATTTTATTTTATTTTATTTTATTTTATTTTATTTTATTTTATTTTATTTTATTTTATTTTATTTTATTTTATTTTATTTTATTTTATTTTATTTATTTTTATTTATTTATTTTATTTTATTTTATTTTATTTTATTTTATTTTATTTTGATTATTATTTTTTTTTCTGTTACAACTTCGGATACTCTTTCTCTTTACAAAAGTTTAATTTTTTAGCCCTGACAAATGGGTAGGTAATAGGTATTGTCTTTCTGTACAGACCTTGCTTGTTTCATCTTTAGTCTATCAACTCTCTCCCCAGGCAGCTTAGAACTGCTTTTTCTGTCTCTTCTTCCCAAAGGGTGTTTCCATGGCAGCTCTTTATTGTTCTGAGAAGAAGTCTACCCTGTCACCATCCTTCTTGCTCTTGTCTACTGTTCCTAAATCATTAAAGGAACTTGATGAATCTTCAGCCATGATGAAGAATTGCATGAAATTGCTTTCTGCTAACAAGACAATAAATACTGTAGTTACTTTTTCTCCTACTTTTCTTTCTGTTTTGCTCCTCTCTCAAAGTCCACATATATTATCCATCTTATCTTCAAGATATTATCTGGAATATGATCTTCAAGAAATTCTTCAAGTAACCTTCAAACGTTTATCTTTTCTATGCTCTGCTTCTTATTCTGTTACATATTCTTTTTTTTTTTTTTTTTTTTTTTTAAACTAAATTGGTATGCTTTTGTTTTAAGAAGTCCAACGGCATCCTGGCTTGTATCAGAAGCAGTGTAGCCAGCAGGGCTAGGGAAGTGATTGTCCCCCTGTACTCAGCTCTGGTGAGGCCGCACCTTGAGTACTGTGTTCAGTTTTGGGCCCCTCGCTACAAGAAGGACATTGAGGTGCTTGAGAGAGTCCAGAGAAGGGCGACAAAGCTGGTGAGGGGCTTGGAGAACAAGTCCTATGAGGATCGGCTGAGGGAGCTGGGCTTGTTCAGCCTTGAGAAGCGGAGGCTCAGGGGTGACCTTATTGCTCTCTACAGGTACCTCAAGGGAGGCTGTAGCGAGGTGGGGGTTGGTCTGTTCTCCCACGTGCCTGGTGACAGGACAAGGGGGAATGGGCTAAAGTTGCGCCAGGGGAGTTTTAGGTTGGATGTTAGGAAGAACTTCTTTACCGAAAGGGTTGTTAGACATTGGAATGGGCTTCCCAGGGAAGTGGTGGAGCCACCATTCCTGGAGGTCTTTAAAAGACGTTTAGATGTAGAGCTTAGGGATATGGTTTAGTGGAGGACTGTTAGTATTAGGTCAGAGGTTGGACTCGATGATCTTGAGGTCTCTTCCAACCTAGAAATTTTGTGATTCTGTGATTCATTTCTCACATGCTGCTCTGCAAGTACTACACTGAAGTACACCTGGATGAAACCTGTAAAAATCTTTATCTAGAAAGTTATCTACCTCATCATAAAAACATAAAGAATTTGTTTGATGCAATACACTTTTTTATTAAACAATTATGTTTTCTCTCATTTTTAATTAGTTTCTTTCATGTTTGAATGGAAAATTGTTTAAAATGTTTAAATGTTTTCTACAGTCCTTCTTAATACTGCAATCAAACTAATAAACCTGGGTTATCTTTGGTTACATAGTCTACTTCTGATTTTATATTTATATTGAAAATGCCCACTGCTAGATTTGAAATTCTTAGGAATTCTGCAATGGAAATAGTCTTAATTTTACCTAATCCTTCTCTATTAATTTTTGCCTTTCTGCCTTAGTGTGCCTATGTGATTATGTTAAAACTTTTTACCTACCCTACCGTATATTCTTTTCCACATTTTGGCCTTACTCCCCTCAGACTGGAAGTCACACAAAGAGGACAAGAAATGTCCTAATTTTCTGTCTAATAAGAATTGACTCAGCTAAAGGACTGCATCCACAGCTCTGGATATAGGTAGTCATACTGATCACCCATGTCAGGATGAAATCATCAATCAGTTCATTGCTCTGTCTCCTAGCTTCCAGACAAATCTGCCTGAACACAGCCCTGCCTTTGGGTCTGTATAGAAGCAACTACTGTCAGGCTAGCTTTGGCTATTTAGTATAGTTACTATAAGGTTCAGATTCCATACAGACCTTCACCAGTCTTTGTTTTGAGCTAAGATTCAGCACCTTGTTTTAATAATATCTGAAAGAAAGAAGTCTTGCTTACTTTACATTTTGATTTTACCGCACATGCTTTATTTAGCATCTCATTTCTTCATTGTTTGTTTTCTTTTTGCATACATACCTGAAAAACCTTTACATGGTCTTAGTCTGATTTTTGGCAAAGTGCATTTCTTAAGAACCAACCATATAACACTCATTCACATTCCACATTTACATTTTTACATCTTTTTTAAGCATGTTAGAGATGTTTCTGAAGGAGTTGCTTCTATTAATTATGTCTAGAACAGTGCCCGTGAGTAGGAAAGTCTTCACACAAGTGAAGTCATTTGTCATATACAGAAATTAAGTGTTGATCTTTGGGTTGAGATTTACACTTCTAAGAAGCAGCCAGCTCACTGTTATAACATTTATCCTGTCATTATATGAAAGTAGTAGCTCCTTGCTTATTATCTTTCAGTTATATGTGTTGGCTAATACTGCCATTGTAAATAAGCCAGGATCTTAATGTAGTTGTATAAAGACACAGTAAACCTAAAAATATATTTAAAAGAATGATCTAATGAGATAACCAAGAAAAAAAGTATGCATGACAATGCATATTCTAGAGCCTTCAGGACTCTGGGAAAAGGGACAACACTGACATGAATTCTTCCTTTTGCTTTATGAAGCATTTTCTTTTTCTCTGTATTCTCCTCCCTGATGATTCCCTGCTTTTGATTCACTGCAGTAGTAATTCATAATATTAAATTCTCTATTGTATGCATTTCCCCATCAAGTTAAGCCTTCAAGCAGCAAAAATAAGGGACAGCAGAGGTTTAAGAAGTAGAGCATCATCAGCATATAAACTTAGAGTTCCTGAGAAAATTATCATAGAACTGCTGAGAGAATTTCTACTAAAATTGCCAAAAATTTGAGTGAGAGCTGATGGACAGAGTTCATGAGATCCACTTAGGTGTTGCATAGAACAAGAAGATCTAACCATGTCAGAAAATGCTCATTGTCAGGTCTAAATTGATTGATTTATTTATTGCCTGTATATATGAAATTGATCTAAGACAATACTGATAGGTTATTTGAATTTTTATTTGTTTTTAATTTAACAGTAGGAATATCTTACTGATGTTATCCTTTATCATTTGTTTTCCAGGAGTCTCCTAGGTTGCTCAAACCATGTTGGGGCTCTGCTTTTTCTTGGCACCTTACATCCCTGTAAGAAAGGATTTCTTCTGTTCTAAACAGCTACAAAACTAAGATACAAATTGCCATTTCCGTTATGAATCATTTAGTTTAGACTTCTTCAAACCTTCTTCTGGTATGTGCAGATAGGTAAATTTGCCTTAAACGGTTCTATATCACATATGGAACCCAGCCTACTAAATTTATAAACTTAGCAGGACTTGAGAGTCTTAGGTTGTGGGAGAAGATACTTAGTTTTCAAAACATAGCCAGGATCAAAACTGACCCCTCTGACATTTTTTATTGTCTGAAAACCTGCAGGTTTACCTTTGGTTGAGCTACAGTATACTGAAGTCTGCACAGGTACAATTTTGTCACAAAACATGTATGACAAAATCTATTCTCAAAATAAGAAAGCAAGGTGAATTTGAGGGATGTGAGGAAAATGAACATTCAGTCTAGCCAACAGCAAAGGATAAATGTGCTTGTCCATGTCCATTTTACCATGAAGGTTACAAAATCAAAAATATGTTATTTCCTGGAAGTGTTTGAGGCTGGGTTATTAAACAGCAATTGAAATGACTAGAACAACAATGAAATACCATTTGGTTTTTAAATTATTATTGAAGAGTGCTTCCTAAGACCAACCTCTGTGACTCTTCTTTTACACCAGCTGCAACTCATGCTGTTTCTCATGCATTATACATTAAACCCATATGGTAGTGTGAGGTGGAGGGTGTCTGGGGAGAAGCTCCATACTGCTCTTTTCACTCCAGGTGGGAAAAAAAGTAAGAAAAGCTAGAGAAGGAGGGGGGGAATATAAGTTATATCACCATGTTATTCACTACCTTAAAGCTGCCTTAATTGCGATATTTAAAAAAAAATAGACCCCTCTAGGAAAATATATTTCTTTATCACTTACGTTTGTGTGCTATTTATTTACTTATTTATTTATTTTTAAATCTGAGATGATTTGGAACTCTGATACTATTTTATCTTGTGCCAATTATGTTGTACAGCTCTGCTCCATCTGGTGCCAAGATGAGAGAAAAGGTCAAAATAGCTGCTGAATGGCAATAGCTCATGGAGCCAGGGTTTCACATTTATGTGCTATTACCTTGGCATTTATTAGTTATTTATAAACTCATTTGTGCAAAGGCACTTGGGTTTTATTTTTGCTCTGACCTTTTCATGGAAAAACTAGAGCCTGCAATAGCTTGCTTACATATAGCAGAGAAGTTAGGGTTATACGCAGAAATAGCATAGCATAGGGTGTATCCTGCACCCACATTTGAGTAAAATATTATAAGTCATTAATGTAGATGTAGAAAAAGCAACTAAAAAATATCAAAATGCTTGAAGAAAAGAATTTAATACTTTTTAAATCCTAAGACAGTAGTCAAGCTTCCAAATTAGATTTCTTGGCTAATCCCAGAAATATAATGCATACTATAAAGAGAGGAAGTATGTAAACCTTAGAAGGAAGCAGAACCTCACTTTATTTGAAAAACATGAATTTTAATAGTGAAGTGTTTCATACTATCATGGTTAGTTTCCCTTTAACCTCCCACTGATATGTACTGTAATTTAATATCAGAGGTTCTTCTAATAAATGTACATGTATAAACTGCATGAGGAAAATACTGAACAAATACCAGAAAATACTCAAGTACCAGTCTCCGTTTCCTTCACAGCAAAAGATAACATTTTGCTGAAGCATGAGAAGCCAGAAATTTCCATCCTTTTGCATGTAGCTTCGTATTAATAAAAATAAAAATAAAAATAAAAATAAATAAAATAAAAATAAAAATAAATAAAATAAAATAAAAATAAAAATAAAAAATAAAAATAAAAATAAATCCCAGTTTCAGGGTGAAGATCCTGTCCTTCAGATTTGTTCACTTCCCCCAGAAGAGAAAGCTTCTGGGGTTCTAATAATAGCTCCTTATCCTCACTCAGGACAATAACTGAAGGTTACTGAGAAGAAAGAATGAACATACTCACTGCAATTCATAGAGGGAGGATAAAAAATGAAGGGCATAAACTGAAACACAAGAGGTTTTGACTGGTTATAAGGTAAAATCTTTTCTTCATTAGAATCATAGAATAGTTTGGGTTGGAAGGGACCCTAAAGATCATTTAATCCCACCCCACCCCAAGCCATTGGCATAGGTTTTCATTATTTTCCTTAAACTGTAACTGTAAACCCCTTTTTCTGATGGCTACAGCAAGACAACTAAAGAAGAGAAAATACCCTAATAAAACATGTTAGTGTATTGGGCATTCAACCTTTGCACAGGAAATAAATCTACCCTAAAAATTAGCTCGTACCTCACAGAACATATTGCCGAGAGGAGAAAAAACTTTAGAAAGCACAGCTGTCTTTTCCTTCATTCATCTCAGTCTGGACTGTTCTTCCCACCTACCTAATGGGGTACAGTATGCATCCAAGGGTAGATCTTGTTTCTTCACATTTTTATTGTGTCTTCAATACCTCAGCATTCAATTTGTGTCTTTTCTGTTAAAACAAATTATGAATCAAAAGGGTTGATAACTGTTGCTTAAAATGTTGGCAGACACTATTACTGCAAAACCAGGTGGCCTTCCTTTGTGAGGCGCACTTCTAGTTAGTGTATGAGATGGCTTTTGTGTAAAATTGCAGCTAATGCAAAATTAAGATGTGTCAGCTGCAGTAAGTAAATTTTCAGTAGTACAGTCTCAGTACTAGCTGAAGCAGAAGTCTTAAGTAGGACAGAAATGAATAAAGTATTTTAGCCAGTACCACAAGAGCAATGACTGTTCAGAAAAAATCCTCTTGGAAAAGCTTTAGGAACAATGGCCACTTTTTGTCCATGATTAATTACATTACAGGTGTGGTTCAAATCAACCTTTCAACTTCAGCTTTAAACATGGAAGGCTCTTTTCAGCTTCCCTGATTTTCATAACTATTTGTAAGTTTTGTTTGCTCTGTTGCAGGGTTATGCTCCATTGCATATAGTCAATTGTCTTCCCTTAAAACAGACAAAAATTCTTGCAAAGTAACAAGGAAACAAAGGACATGGCAATAAATAAATAAATCCCTAATCCCTGCACAATGAGGGGAAACACCCTGAATAAGATAACCAGCAGATGTTCTAGAGTATGGCAGGCATATGGAAGTATTTAGTGAACTGGTAAACACTGAAGCAGTTCAACGTCTGCCAGATGCCTAAGACAGAGACATATAACTATTTCTTTGAACTCCAGCAACAGAGCCAGATGAAAAAACAGACTCTTTCCACCAATGGTCATTTGTTGAAGTTGTCATCTCTAAATCAAAGTTCTGCTTTTAAATTGCTATATGTAGATGAATTGCCTAATAATTTTATTTGAAAAACACATTTTTTCTTAGCATTCAGCGTGTATAAAGACTTTGAATATAGAAAAATAAAATTTTAATATGCTTATATTTATTCTAACAACACGTATTCTGCATCATTCACATCTGATTCTGAATTGGTCATTTCTTGTACTGCTCTGAATTTTCAAGGAACAGAAAAAGTAGTGACCAATGTTTTACATTTACATTGATCTTACATTAAGATCTTATGAAGGTTTGCCAGAATGTTTTCTTCTGATTGCTCACCTGTTGATTCAAAGGTGCTGTACACTTTCCTTTTTTTTACATCCTTTTCAGCAGCTGAAAATGAGTGTTTCTTGCTTAAGAAAGCTTTCTGAGACTTTAAATAAATCTGTAACTATTTTTTGACATTTTGCTTTTCGAGGGAAATAATGATTATTAAAAAAAAAAAAAGTAAAAAAAAAAAAAACCTAGCTATCCTTATTTATATATATATATTTTTTCCTCAGAATTACTTGGAAGTTTTGGTCTCTGTCTTAAACTGAGTAGTAATACTGTGTGTGAGGCTTACGCCTGACCTATGAATTAGAAAGCTTAAAGGCACTTTTGATTATCTTTCTGACATGTTAAGTTGAGCACAGACACATGTAAGGTGTTACCAGCTAGTCTCATGAAAATGGAAAAACAAATCATTAGTTGGACATAGAAGAAAATTAATCTTTCAAATATGGAGCCAATCACAGAGATACCTATTTTATTGTTTGTTCCTGTTTGTGTGCATTAAACTCTCCTAACAGAACTGCTTAGACCCTGAATTTCATTTATTTCTGTGTATGGTCCAGAAACTAGCTGGCACAATACCATCCCATGTCAGTCTATTGGCCTTCCAAGTAGATTTCATAGATTTGTGGGACTGACAGTTGGGAACATATGGAGATCTCCCAATTAAACAGCTGTGGAGAGCTTCTACCATGGAGCTCTCAATACAAATGTAACCCCATTCAGACAGGTATCTTAGGTGAGATGTGATACACTTTTGAATTCCTGACACTTATCTGGTATGTTGGGCAGGAAGCTCTTTTGATTTCTTTTTTCAGATAGTAGTAATACTTCAGAAAGTATTCTTACTTTGTGAGTAAGAATAAATGATTTGTTTCCTTTTAAAATAATTTTTAATGTCACACTAACCTCAGTTGTTAACAAGCTTAATATGTTAATATGTTATGTGACTTTGGAGTGAATGACAAAATATAATTGCAGTATAAAAACACAAAAAAAGCAACAAATGAAATTGTTAGAAACATTTTTTATGACAAAAGTTTCTAACGAGAGTATTAATCCTGGTGCAGTATTTAAATAATTGTCTGCACTGTGACCCTATTGCTGGTTCTTAACTAATCAGAAAGATTAATAACAGGAATAAAGGATAAACAGGATCTTCCAAGTTTACATCACTCAGTTTTTAAAGCCCTCAATATATTCTGAATTCTAGAAATTAAAACCTGCGTTCAATAGCTATTCTAAATCAAATATTTAAAAATAATCTCTTGAATAAAAGTCTATATAAAAAACAGCTGATGAATGTATCTTAAAGTACTAAAAACATACTAAATCTGTGTTTCAGCTCTGATAGTTTTTTTCAGTGCCAAAGTACTTTAAGAAGAATATTCTGATATTTCCCCTTTGACTTTATTATAACAGAAGTCAGCAAGACTGTACTGCCTGAATGCATCCGCAATAGAAGACAAGAATGCTTTAAAATAATAGCAAAGTTGTACATGTACACACACGTTTTCCTTAGAGTCACTCTGTTACCAACATACATATGTTGGAGTACAGCTAAAACTGAATTATGAAAACATACCTTATTTAAGAAGCTTTAAATATTATATATAAAATGTTCTGTTTAAAGCTGGCCTGGTTCTGTTAAGAAAGCCATTAGAAAGGAAAAGAAGGAAGATTAAGTTCTTGCTATAGTCAAAAGACTAGCCAAACATGATGATGAACACAACAGTGAATCCAGTAAGAATACAGGAACAGAAGAAGTATTTATAATCTATGTTAGTTCCTCAAAAGTCAATGACAAGTTGATAGAGATGTGTACAATTTGCAGTTCTGCACAATCACAGGCTGTTTGATAGGGAACAAATCCTATCCTAACAAAGTTGACCTATGTACCCTATGATCAAGAACTTCCATTCTTAAAAGTGATACAATTCAGTTTTTCTCTTGAAATTTTGATTTGACTCTTTATCCCCCATCCTGCTTCCCATGTTTATATGGGTCTTTCATGGTTTAATAGTTCTCTTGCTTCCTAGGTTTGCCATTGTTCTGACTGTAGGAGCAGACATCCTTGGAGTTAGCTAAAGCTAGAGGCAATCTCATGGTTTGAATATGAGGAGAGTCTTACACAGGAGAAATTAAACCATTACAGTAATCCAATTATTATATTGCTTCGAGAGGGAAGTGATCATTCACATGGACCAGGATTTTACAGAGTTTGCTATGCTTCCTGACACAAGCATAGTCAGAATTGCTTTTGGGAATGATAGTAAGACTGTCAAGTGCTCACATATTTGGAGGGAGTTAGATGCTTGTTTAAACATAGTCTGTGATCAGAAAGGAATGATGTTTACAGTTCATAGGTTTACTGTTTGTTTGTTTGTTTGCTTGTTTTAATTTGAATTTTCAGAGTGGGAGAGAATGGGGAACCAGTTAATGTAGCAGTGATGGAAATGGAAGGGCATACTAACAAGGGAAGTCACATGTAGTATAGAAAATCACTATGCAAAGCACTTTATTTCATAGCATTTTACTCACGTTTTAAAAATTAACTTTATCCATGTAGTGCTTCAAAGCACTAAACTGGTCAGCGTAGTGGAAGCACTACAGAAAAAAAAAATCATAGAAAATTAAAAAGAGAGGTATTAGATTGTCAAATGTATAGTAATCTCGTCACCAACATGTTACTTCAGACAAGAAATCATAGCCTCAGTTCTATGCTGAGGACTATAGACTGATGAGAAAAGATTACAAAAGATAGAGGAATCTATCTTTCTTGACTTCTCCTAGAGGTGACTAACTCTTCAATAACTGTCACAGAAAAGGAAAATGTGAAATGGGACAGCAACCTAAAAGATTAATTTAATATACTGACAAGAATTCTTGAGCAATGTCCTTACCTGCTTTAACTTACTTTTCTTACATATTCATAGAAGAAAGAAAAATGTGTCCTAGCAACAGTGGTTCCTGGCATTGCTTGCATTCCTCGTAATGTGTCCATTATGTTAACATCCATAAATCTAGCAGATTGGACTTTATATATAAAAGGCTTAAACATCTGAAGACAAAAAGAATTTGGATCTAATTTATTTATCACAAATAATATTGGAATATGTAGCTATATATTCAAAGGAACAAAAGCATTCTGTTCAAATAGATTAAAAACTTACAAAATAATGTGAACAATATTTTTTGTTTTGTTTTGTTTTTTTGTTTTGTGATCTGTTGGAAGGTAGTAATAGCATAAGAACACCAGAGCCACCATTCTCCTCATGAATCCTACAGACTTCACAAAAATTGGCAAGAAATACATTCACTGGAGTTTCAAATTGTAGGATCAGTGGTTAGGGGCTAACAAAGCTCATGGTGGAACCGCAAAAGAAAATCTCTTTATTTTAATACTAGAAAAGAGTAATCATTGTGGTTCTAACATGCTGAGAAGCTGAACCCCAATGCAACATCCTCAAAAAAAAAAGGGGAGAAAATATGATGGAAAGAACTCAAGGCTTAATATAAGGACAGGGAGATTGCTCAAGAATCTTCATCACAGGCAAAACACAAAATTAACATAGGGAGATTAATATAATTTATTGCCTATAACTAACAGGCTAGAGCAGTGAGAAACTAAAAGCAAACTAAAAATACCTACCTCCTCCCATCCATCCTTTTCTCTTTCCTTCCCTCAAGTGGTGCAAAGGAGTAAGGAAAGGGGGCTGTGGTCAGTCCCTAATGCTTTGTCTCTGCCACTCCTTCATGGTCACTCTCTGCCCCTGCTCCATGTGGGGTCCCACCCATAGGATGCCATCCTTCCTGAATAGATCCTGCATGTGCTTCCCATGGCAGGGGGGTTGGACCCGATGATCTTCTGAGGTCCCTTCCAACACCAACAATTCTGTGATTCCCACAGGCAGCTTCAAGAACTGCTCCCACACAGCTCCATCCCACGGGGTCCATTCATCCATTCCCCAGGAGCAAACTGCTCCAGCACGGGTCCCCAATGGGTGGCGGCAGTTTCCCCCAGACCCCCTGCTCCACGTGGGCTCCTCTCCACGGGCTGCAGCTCCGGCCCGGGGCCTGCTCCTGCGGGGGCTCTCCATGGGCCGCAGCCTCCTCCAGGCCACATCCACCTGCTCCAGCGGGGGCTCCTCCACCCATGGGGGGGCTGCAGCGTGGAGATCTGCTCCATGGGGGACCCATGGGCTGCAGGGGGACAGCCTGCTCCACCAGGGGCCTCTCCCTGCACAGCCCGCAGGGGAACTGCTGCTGCCTGCCTGCAGCACCTCCTGCCCTCCTGCGGCCCTTCTCTTGGGAGCTGCAGGGCTGCTTCTCTCACGCTTTCACAAGCCTCTCTCTCTCGGCTGCTGTTGCACAGCAGTATTTTCCCCCCTTCCTTAAATCTGCTCCCCCGAAGCCCACCCAGCAGCACTCCCTGCCTCGGCTCTGGCCAGCAGCAGCTCCTTTTTGGAGCCATCTGGAGCTGGCTCTGCTCTGATGCTGACAAGATGGGGCTGCATTCATTTCCAAACTGGCTGTCCTAAAGCCCTTCACCTTTGCATTACATTGAGGCAGCGGTGATCTCAGCCTTATTGTAGTTCTCTGCGTAATGTAGCTCCCAAAAGAGATCCCAAGGTCCAGAACAGACATGGAAATAACTGGGGGGTTGTAAGGAAAACAATTGTATTCCATCCTACAGCAACACCAGAGCTGTCTGGAGAGTTTAGGAGGCATCTGAATTTTGTTATTTGTGTTTGATCTGAACTAAGGAAGAAAGGACCAGTTACTAGAAAAGAATGCATGCCTGACAATGATACAACCAGATGGGAGGCTGCTTGATCTGGGTCTGTGGGTTTTGGATCTGTACGCTGTTGAGGAGATTGTTGGAATTCTGATTACAGAATAAAGAACCTCCAGAAAGTGCAGGGCGCCAGTGCTGGATGGAGAGCACGGCTCACACTTTGACGCTTCCTGGGACTGCCTAGCACATTAACAGGTCTCGGCCCAAAATGGCTGTGCTTCAAAAAGGTTGCCCTCTCTCAAGCATTTGCTGCTCTGCACTTCCTTTTCTTTCACTGGAGAGTCAGATCAATTGCTTGCTTTGCACTTGGACATGTTCCTTGGAAAGCTGCTTAAACTCTCTTCAAAGCCTGGACTACCTGGGAATTGATTGCTTCCTCTAACTGGCACTGATGCTGTAGCTGGATCCCTCAAAATCCCATTTGACTACTTCTGCTTCCTGAGCAGGTGACAGAAACTTTCACAACCAGAGAGCAGAGAAGAAGGAGTTGGAGTTCTGCATAGGGGAACTATTTGGAAGTTTTGAAGATGTTTCCCCTGCTCAGCTGCCAACCCGACGTTAACCAATCACCTGATCTTTTGCATTCCAGCGTGAGGAAGGTTTTAGCAATTCGTGTCAATAGAGAGCTTGAAGGGAAATGCGTTCCTTTCATACATTGTAAACTTTGATTCTTGCCCTATTTGGAAGACTGAGCCATTTATAACACCAGCAAAAGTCTCAAATCAGTTAGGAAGGAAAGTTAGTTCTGAAAATACTCAGTCACCTCTGTGCATGCCAAACCCTTAATGGCACTGTGCAAAACGCAGATTGCAGTGATGAATCGCGTTGTGGAATGAATGGCAACATACATATTTGGCTCCAGATCCAAAATGTCACTTCTTTGGCCATTTTATTTAGGGTAGCACTCCCCTCCCCTCCCATTCCCTCCCTGGACCATGCCTTACTTCCCACCAATACCCACCCCCTCCCCTCCCCTCCCCTCCCCTCCCCTCCCCTCCCCTCCCCTCCCGTCCCCTCCCCTCCCCTCCCCTCCCCTCCCCTCCCCTAAACTCCCCTAAACTCCCCTAAACTCCCCTAAACTCCCCTAAACTCCCCTCCCCTAAACTCCCCTCCCGTCCATTCCCCTAAACTCCCCTCCCCTCCACTCCTGTAAACTCCCCTCCACTCCACTCCACTCCACTCCACTCCACTCCACTCCACTCCACTCCACTCCACTCCACTCCACTCCACTCCACTCCACTCCACTCCACGCCACGCCACGCCACGCCACGCCACTCCACTCCACTCCACTCCACTCCACTCCCCTATGCTCCTCTACACTTCCCTCCTCTACACTCCCCTCCCTACACTATCCACCCCTACACTCCCCTCCCCTACATTCCCCTACACTACACTCCCCCAAACCCCCCTACACTACACTCCCCTGCACTCCCCTCCTCTATGCTCATCTCCCCTGCACTCCCCTCACCTGCACTCCCCTCCCTACACTATCCTCCCCTACACTCCCCTCCCCTACACTCCCCTACACTCCCCTCACTATCCTACACTATCCCAACACTATCCTACACTAGCCTACTCTCCCCTACAATGCCCTACATGCCCCTGCCCTGCCCTGCCCTCCCCTCCCATTCCCTCCCCTCCCTTTCCCTCCCCTTCCCTCCCCTTCCCTCCCCTTCCCTCCCCCTCCCTCCCTTCTTGTCCTTTTCTTTCCCCCTCTCTTCTCTTCTCCCCTCTTCTTCTCCCCTCTTCTCCTTCCTTTCACGGATCTGAACGCAGAAGGGGGAGAAGCGTAACTCCACATCGCTTCAGTCGCTCTGGCAGCTTGTGTCACTGGCTGATCCATGGGAATCCATCAGCAGCAATCGGAAGCGTTCCAGCTGCTGTGGGACCAGTCAGGGAACAGTCTCAAACTGGGAAGCGCTGACTTCCTTCCGCGGCTCAGACAGGTGACTTTCAATTTCGCCCTGGCTGGGTTGTGTCCCCTTGCTCTGTCCCCACCTACACTGCAGTTTGGTTTAGAAGCAGCAGCACGGTTTGGAAGTAGTTCCACTACTTCCATTTTCGGTGATTTGGCTTGGCTCGCCAAGTGGTTTCTGTCAACAGAACACAAGAAGGAGATTTGGGTTAGAAACAACTACATGAGGAGCTCCTTTCCACATGGGCAATGAATATTTATCCTTTCCTAATGGAGACTACAGTGTAAGAGATAAGGACAGATCATTCCGAGAGATTTTTCAGAGAATTGTCCCTTGGGGGTGCTTAGTCCAGAGGACCAGAGTTCATCTGTCCAAAGTACACCATGGAAGCACTCTGAATTACTTCCTAACAGAAGCATGGCCTTACCATGTCTGATACGGCTTCGGCTGGTTTCAGCGTTCTTCTTCACTTCATAAATACCTACATTAAGTACTGTCCTATCAAGCAAATGCCTTATTCTCTTGATATCTCTGAGTTGATGGAAGACCCAAGACACTTGGCTCTTCACATCATTGGAAGAACCAAGTGTACTTCCAATATTCACAGCTTCGGAGGAAATGGAGATGAGGTTGAGAGTGGATGAAAAACACCAAGTGTTCTTCCCATCTTCACAGCTTCTAAGCAAGTGGAGATGAGGCTGTGCAAGAACCAAACAAACTGCTGATCCAGAAGCAGCCTAAAGACTGTCTTTAACCAGGGCCTTGCATTCTTCATCTTTCTACCATTACTCGCCTTCAAGGGCATGATCCTTATCTTATTGACTTCCTACCACTACAGCAACGCACCTGCTTCTCTCACAAAACTTACGGGTGGGAACTGGAAAGATTCACCAGCATTCTGGATTTCACTCCTCATCTCAATTCTCTTTTGGCCTGCGAAGCTTTTCAGATCAGAGATGAAGATCAGATGTAATCTGGAGTTTGGGATACTGCAAAGGAAAAGAAGAATCATCCTGAGAACTCTTTTCAACCTCACTTGCAAGCGCCAAAGTCAAGAATACCAAAAGGAAAAAGGATGCCACTTGATCATGGTAAGCATAAATTTGAGCACAGGTCTCCTCTAACTGAAGCGAGGTTAAACAGGTTCCAAACAAGGTTAAGGAGCACACCCACAATCATTTCCATAACACTGTGTTTTCAAACAAATGGTTGAAAGATTTATATTTTCTTACAAGCGACGAATGAAAAATAAAGAAAGAAAAGAAAATGACCAGGACATGCAGTCTAGCTTACTCTAGCTTACTTTGCCTAGTTCAGAATCTGCGTCTTGGGTCACAATCAGGAAGCAGCATTGTGCAGAAATGCCAAAGCCTCCCCAAACTTGTTCTATCTTCATCAACAAGGGCTTTGATACTGCTGCCTCCTCAGCAACATCGGCAATTGACTAGGAAAGTTGGTGTCCACCAGGTCAAATCAGGACTAGGAAATCCCTCTTGCCACAACTGCACACTTGCACCAGAGTTGGCAGGTCAGAGCGATGGACAGAGAAGCATCTAGAAGAGTGTTAGAAAACAGACTTTAGAACAGATTTCCATCAGCCCAGGAACAATTACTTGCTCATCCCTTCAGACTGAACTCTAAGTAGAAGCAGGTGATCCCAAGCTGCATTCCTGACATCTATGCTGCAAAGTCATCAAATGTGACATGTTATTCTACCAGTCTGTAATGAACATAAACAAGAGTTTGAGTTGAGGATGTTGGTTTAGAATCAAGCTCAAAGTGTTAGTCCTTGGATATGTTTTTGTCTGCAAGTGTTTTCACTGTTTCCCAGACAATGTCTCCAGCAAGCTAGCTGTTTGTTTCATTTGTTCTGTTCTGTTTTGTTCTGTTCTGTTTTGTTTTCTCAGTAAGGTTTCTTAGAGAGATAAGATTGAAGTGATCGTATTGCATGCCCATCCATCCCTCCCCTTTGCTTGTCCAGAGCTTTTACCTTGTCTACCACGATGCATGAACTTGGTCATAGGCACAGTTGTTTCAAAGACATTCTGCTGCTCGACCTGTTGTGAAAACAGAGAGCTAAGTATTTGGACGAGAACATGCTTCCACCTGCACTATGACCTCCACAACTAGATATGGAGCCATATCAGCCAGAAGGAAGTTTCCTTCACAGCTGCTGCTTCTTACACTATCTGGACTCTTACTTTTACTCTTACTTGCCTTTCCTGCATTAGCACAAAAAAAAAAAAAATAAAAAAATTTTGGAGATTACCTTTGCCATCTGATGTCTTCGTTTCCAGAAACTACATGGAATCACCTTTATGAGAACTGTCCCACACTGCGAGCATGGGTGTTGCAGTCAGGCCAGATATGTCCCTTCTATGTCAATAACCAAACCTGTCAGGTTAAGAACATGGAATTAATGAAAAGGAAATCCTTCTATTTTGATCTGAGTTCACTTTTTTTTTTTTTTTTTTTTTTTTTTTTTTTTTTCTAGACCAAGAAGAACCAGCAAAAGTCGGGTGAAAAATGAAATGAAAAATGTTAAGGCCAGGCAGCTTGCTCACTGCAAGTGCTAATCTGAAAGCAGATGGAGTGCATCTTCATACACTCCATCCTGAGAGAGTCCACTCAACAGGCCAGCCCAGCTGATGAAGTGCATTGCTGTCCTGAAGTTTCATGTGATGGGCTACTTTTAAGTCTCTTGTTTATGCTGTCGTACTTGAGGTCTATGGCAGGACCACAGCACACTCTTATTTGTCTACCCTTCTTTCTTGATCGTGTGTGGGAAAGAGAGAACGTGCAGAGGCCCTCAGCCACATGTTGCACCTGTCACTCTGTGCAGCTACATCACTGAGCCAAAGTACCAAACTTCATGCTTGTGAAAGGACTTGACACAAACTACAGAAATCTAAAATGAAGCATCCAAACACTTACAGAAGGGTGGGCCCTCTCGATGCACCTCAACGTGGGATCCACAAGTCCTCACGTGGTTTCATCCAGCACACTTCTCTGTCCCTCCTCGCTCAACTTGCTCAGAGGCAGCTGTTACCAAGGTGTCACAGTGACATCATTCAATTCTGTTGCTGAAGTCATCACCGTAGGCCCCTGGCAGCGGCAACACAACACTCTCTGTTGCTAATGCGAATGTCTCAGAAACAAGTAGAGAAGTACCACTCTCCCCAAGCTGACTTGAATTGCAGTAGTTCCAAAATTATTCTCTGCCCCCCTACATCTGGGGAAGGTGTGTGAGAAATCTTTTCCTTAAGAAAGGATTACAAGCCAAAAAAAGCTTGCTTCTGATACGTTCCCCTTACTTTTAGAGCTGTTCACCTTTGATTTCCAAGGAAGAAAAAAGAAGGTGAAATCAACAATTCTCCTCCTCCGAGTTGGGAATAGGAAATAAGCCCAATTATTTAGGAAGCCTGAAAAAGGAAACGATACATTTCCTTGTTAAACACCTTGTTGCTTCTGAAAACTTTTCCAGTCCTTTGCAGCTGCAGTGCTTTTCGGTGGGTGGGCAGCCGAGCTCCATCACGGCCACTCTCTCCCTCCCCCTCCTCAAAGAGAAAGGGAGAGAAAATACGATGCAAAGGGCTCAAGGGTTGAGACAAGGACAGGGAGATGGCTCAACAAGGATCGTGATGGGCAAAGCAGACTCAGCATAGGGAGACAGTAAGATTTCCGGCCTAACTACTACTACTCCCAGGCTAGACAAGTGAGAACCAAAGGAAAGAAACCAAAACCACCTTCCTTCCCCCCATCTGAGCTCTTCCAGCTCCTCCCCCCGTGCAGCGCAGGGGAACAGGGGGACTGGACTGGGGGTTGTGGTCAGTCTGTAGCACTTCATCTCCACCACTCCTTCTCGGTCCCTCTCTGCCCCTGCTCCACGTGGGCTCCTCTCCACGGGCTGCAGCTCCGGCCCGGGGCCTGCTCCTGCGGGGGCTCTCCATGGGCCGCAGCCTCCTCCAGGCCACATCCACCTGCTCCAGCGGGGGCTCCTCCACCCATGGGGGGGCTGCAGCGTGGAGATCTGCTCCATGGGGGACCCATGGGCTGCAGGGGGACAGCCTGCTCCACCAGGGGCCTCTCCCTGCACAGCCCGCAGGGGAACTGCTGCTGCCTGCCTGCAGCACCTCCTGCCCTCCTGCGGCACTCACCTGGGGGCCTTCAGGGCTATTCTCACACTTGCACAACCCTCTCTCTCAGCTGCTGTTGCACATTATTTTATTTTATTTTATATTATTTTATTTTATTTTATTTTAAATTCCCCTTCTTTAAATCTACTCTCACAAAGGCCCAACCAGGCCCAACCCTGGCTTTGCTCTGGTTAGCATTGGGTCCCTTTTGGAGCCAGCTGGACCTGGCTCTGTGCTGACACGGGCGAGCTGCTTGGCTCTGCTTGCAGAGGTCACCCCTGAAGTTCCCCTGGTAGCAAAGCCTTGCCACATAAACACAATACAATAATGCTGTTGACTGTGGATGTGTGTGGAGTAATGAAACAGTGTACCAAATGTAGGACTAAATATTCAGGATACCAAGCAATATTAAAAGTATTGGTCAATTTTTGTACTCTACATCATTCTGAGTGGATAGCCCTTTTCCCAGTTTGTTGTCTTTCAGATACATATTTTTTTTCTTATGGCTAAATAGGAAAATGATAATGCCAGAATATTTGTAAAATTTTGTGTTAATTGGAACAAAGAAATATTAATATATTGAATGTCTGAGAAAGATAGACTGCAGTTCAAACACTTGAAAAGGAATTTCATGTGTTAATGTGGATAAACTACTTTGTACTTTGCATCTGGTATCTTTTATTTTATTTTGGTTCTATGCTGTTACAGGATGATAGCAAAAAGTAAAAAGTAGTTTAAAACTTGCTGTAATGTATGAACTGTCTGTAGTGAAAAATGTTCTTTCACCTAACTACATTTTAAGAAATTTGAATAAAATACTATAGTTTTGAGTTACCTACATTTTTTTGTTGTGTTGGTTTTGTTGTTGTTAGTTAGTTGTTTGTTTGTTTCTGTGAATATACTAAGGATTAAAATCAATATTTTTCTTGATCGTCCTTGAAAACTTCTGTCAAAGTAATCCATAGATTTTCCATAGATTTTGACAAACAGTGCAAACAGTGCCAATATCTGTTATCTCATCTTACCTAGTGTATATTTTCCTTTTGTCTTGTTTGTCTGAAATTTCCTTTTTTTTTTTTTTTTTTTTTTTTTATGCTTTGCACACAGGAAAAATCTAGGTTGTTTTGTCTATAGTTTGTCTATAGCTTATTACAGTAAATTCAGTAAAATGTCAATGTAACACCATATTTTGTTCTTGCAGAAAATAACATCATGCTCAGTATTTAAAACTGTAAACTTTTTCACACCCAGAACACGTTTGGCTCCTTTCCACTTTCATTTTTTGCATTTTGCTAATGAAGAAAGCAATTCTGTGGTTAAAAATCAAAATTGTATTTCCCTCTGAGAATACCCTTTCAACATAATGAAAAAAAACAACATGGGGCCAAGCTTTTACAGCTCTTATAGCATTGGCACAGTGATTTTCTTCTTAAAATCTTCCTTAAGAATATGTCATCTTTCCAAAATGTTTTTCTTTCATTCCCTAATGGGTTTTACACTGCTCCTGCTATCAGTCATCATGCTGGTGGAATTAGACTAATAATACTGCAAACATATTGATGAACTCGGTGAATGTTGTATACCATGCATAGGCTACAGGGTCTGCAGGGGGAAATCCTGCACCACCATGGGCTTCTCTCTCCATGGGCTTCACAGAATCACAGAATCACAGAATTTCTAGGTTGGAAGAGTTCAGGGGAACTTCTGCTTGGAAGACTAATGTACTGATGACTTAACCTCTTTTCTGTAAAACTAACACATTCTATTGTATGAAACTAATTACTTTTGTAGTACCTTACTTTTGTTTACTAAATTTAGGACCTAATTACTATGATAAAAATACACAGTATAGAAATAACAGATATGGCACAGATTTATCATCAAAAATATGTTTTGACTAATCTCTCTCAATATTCCAGGTATACAAAAGTGGCTGCACAACATCAATAACATCTTCTATGTCCTGTAAATAACCCATGACTATTGTAATTAAAGTTTTGGGAACCTCTGCCAGTGAAATTAATCATTATCCAAAACTCTACCAAGCAAATAGGCATTCCTGGTTGACATAATTTTGAGTAGTAATTAGATATCTAAAATCCCATAGGCTGATTTTGACATTACATTCCTGAGATGTAAGAAGAATGAAATAAAGATTTAATTTTGCAAATATAATTTGCACTAGGCATAGATGAAAAATAAATTGTTATATTAACAATCTTCAGCTTTTCTATTCAAAAAATACTGTGTTGCACACTGGAAAATGGATGTATCTCCATATCTTCACAGAACTAAGCTTTGTTTTCTTAGGCACCAAAACCATCACAGAAAGCAATTAGTTTTGCATGTACAAGGCATATAGGATGGGATCTAAAGTCTGAAACACTTTAAACAGAAGATCAAGTGCAGGAGTATCATGATCTTGGGGCTTGTGGATCACTACAACTTTTACTGGTCTTTTAGAATGTTCTTTAATATAGTTTACAAAAAGACATCATTATAACAAACATTTCAAAGCACCTATATTTCTGTGAGATATACAAAACTACTAAGAATGTTCCATTAAAGTTACATAGACAGCTATCAACATGTTTGTGCTCTGGATCTTTTCACTAGCGTTTGTTAATAAATAACTGTTAACATTCACTTTTTAATCTTACATGTATTTTGGATGTCTCAGTTAAAATTGGTTCCAGCCCATTTATTGGAGTAAGGAGATTGTCACTAATCATTGAGCTTTATCTCTGGAGCACTGCTATAATATTTTATATTGATAATTTGCAAGAAAAATTAGAAGAAAAAGAAAAAGAAAAAGAAAAAGAAAAAGAAAAAGAAAAAGAAAAAGAAAAAGAAAAAGAAAAAGAAAAAGAAAAAGAAAAAGAAAAAGAAAAATAAAAAAAAAAAGAAACAGAAGAAGAAAAAGAAAAAGAAAAAAAGGAAAAAGAAAAAAAAAGAAAAAAAGGAAAAAGAAAAAAAAAAGGTTGGAAAGACTGTGTAATTAAAGTTCAATGTTGTACTCTAGCAAACTATACAATTTTGCTGGCATAAAGAACAACCACTCTTGGTAATGTCTCTCATAGTAAAATGTTTGCTACCTGATTTATACCATGTTATGGTGACACTGACCATAGGACTCTCTGGCAGTGACATACAGGGTCAAAAAGAAATAAGGGTTCACAGAATCACAGAATCACAGAATTTCTAGGTTGGAAGAGACCTCAAGATCATCGAGTCCAACCTCTGACCTAACGCTAACAGTCCCCACTAAACCATATTCCTTGCAGCACCCTTTTATGATTAAAAGGCAAATAAGCCCAGGGCTCTAACAGTTCTTAAAATCTCTTAAAAGTTTATGCAAGTTCGGGAAGTTCTGGCACTGAGGACTGAAGGAGGACTTAGAGTTGGCACTTTATGTATTTGTTCTCAATCTGTTGGGTTCTGTTGCAGATATAGATGTGATATAAGCATGTAGTTTTCTAAATGCACAGTCACATGAAATGTTGGAAGTGGGCTAAAAATGATCAGTGTGGACAGATTGAGGTAAATTATATTCTACAAGGCCCCAATGTGCTTCAACTGCCAAGTCCCAGGGAAGCTATTACCTCAACACTATTACACTACCTATTACCTCTGTCATCTCTCTCTTTCTCTTAAAAAAAATAAAAATAAAAAAGTACAAGATATAATAATGGCATGTTCTGCATATCTAGCTTACTGCCACTTCGCAGTCACATTGCAGTTTTGTTCTTTGCTTTTGTTCTTAGCACTTGTCACTATCATGCTTACCGTTTTGGGAAGACAGGGAAGAAAGCTACAAGTAAAACAATGTTTTGGGCAGACTGGGAGAAAGGACTGTTGACAGAAAAGCTAAAAGACAAGTATCAGACATAATGAAGTGAGTGTCAAAGAATGGGTTAGGAAAAGAAGGAAGTTTAGAAGAGAAAAAAAATGATATAAGGAAGAACAAAGAAGAACAGTCCAAGCTGAAGAATTTTGTTGGAGAAAGAGAAAAAAATTTTGATAAACTGGGACAGAAAGAAGGGCAGGGCAGGGCAGGGCAGGGAAGGGAAGGGAAGGGAAGGGAAACCTCACTGAAAGTGGTGTTATATGAAAAAAAAAAATTTTTTTTGTATTCAAAATACTATAAAGATTAATATATCTCCTCATAGTGTACAATGAGTACTGTTACAACCACACAAATTGCAGTATATCAGTGATTCAATTGAGGATTTATTCTTTTTCCTTTACTTCCTGCATTCTGTAAAGCTTCCATGCTGGTCTTTCCTATAATGATACTATTTATGGTATAAGACCAATGACTGAAAAAGCCATAGAGTACAAGCCTCTATCAGAGGTAAATGCATTAAAAAAAAAAAAAAAAAAAAAAAAAAAAAAAAAAAAAAGATCATTTTCAAGTCCAGTAAAAACAACTGGGGGAAAGGGGAGAAACAAGAAAAACATGCTGAGTGTGATTTGCCATTTCCGGTGTGTTATTTTTCTTTGAATTAATCCCATCAACTAGTATAACCCTTGGTCACAATGTATACAGTGTGATATTGCTCTCCACTGCTATTTGTATGTTAACATCATTCCTCTATATGGAGATAAATATGCTTCAGGCATTACAAGTTGAAAGTACTCCATCTACCAAGGAAGTGCAGCTGCTTCTGTACAGAGAAGCAGAGCAAAATGCACAAGCAAAACCAGGAAAACAAGGAATACTACATCCAACTAAAACAGTATATCAGGAAGTTTTGTTTTGCTAGGCGAATAAAATCACACTGCTATTTGGTGCTGATACCAGAGTTAGTGTTAGCATCCCAAAGAACTCGATGGCTTAGGAATATTCGTAAAGCAGCATTTTACATACAGCTGTGTAAATGACAACACTCAGCTCTCCCATGCTTTATAATAGCACATGGGTATTTCATGGAATGTAAACTGAAGAGCAGAGGCTTCCAATTTCACCCTTCTTGCAAACACATCCCTGTTCTTTCTGTAAAATACAGTAAAGGTTTTACGGGCTGTTCTTTACTCCACACATAAGCCAGGACTACCTTTCTCTTTGGAAAGACAGTGTTGTAGCAGATACAGCAAAGCCACACATACCACTATTTGCATCTTAATGGTAACTTTCGGAATTTATAGTGAGACAAGCTACAGAGAATGCATTTACCTAAAATGTATTGACTAAAATTTTTGTGAATATTTATTAGATGATACTTTGAAAAATTCTCAGAATTTAATTAAATTCTGTCACTTTGGTTATCTGAATTTCAGTTGCTTTCCGGAAGAGTAAATAACTATTTTACTAATCACTATTCCACATCTGTTGCAGTTTAAAATTCTCAGTTTGGAATAGAGAAATATCTGAGACATTCGAAGTATTTTAGACAGCAGGCAAATCCTCTTTTATCAATCTGTGGAGGCTACCGTGTTTGCAGCTCCTTCTCTCCCACCTCTCTTCTTCCAAGCACACCTCCTCAAAAGGTCAGCTGCACATACTTACAGCAGAATCTCAAGAGACCTTACAGTTTTTTTTGTTTGTTCGTTAGTTTGTTTGTTTTTTTTTCCACTTACTAATCACTTTTCATCATGCAAAAAATTAGAAAATTCTACTGTAACTAACTTTTCTATGACACACTGTGACAGATAATTCTGTGATTTAGGTCATGTTTGCCTTAGAAAACAAAGGAAGGAAATTCAGCTTTAACTATAATTTCCCAGGGATAGGAGTCCACTACAAACCATACAAAATAAACATAGAATACTTCAAATTTCTTTCATTATCAAAGTGTTTCAACTTAAACTTCCCTTTGATAATTTCAGTCTTTTCACCTCTTTGGGCCTTTCAGTTTTAGCCATTTTTTCTATCTCCCTGTCAGTCTCAAAGCTCTTCTGAGAACCTCTTCTACTTTTTCAAATGTCAAGCTTACTGTAGTATTTGGACTATTTTATATTTTATTTTATTTTATTTTATTTTATTTTATTTTATTTTATTTTATTTTATTTTATTTTATTTTATTTTATTTTATTTTATTTTATTTTTATAAAAGCAGTTCTCTTGCATGCCAGGTCTGAGGAGCTGATGCCTAGAAGAAATGTGGTCATATTAGCAGCTGTAGAATTTTTTGTCTCCTGTAAGATGATATTATCCTGTGTTATCTTGAGACAACTCCCTGCTGTAGAATTATCTCAACAATTCCTTTGTCCTTCACCACCAGAATATGAAGCCATTATCTCTTTTGTTTGTTTTAGTCTGTTGTTTTGTTGTTGTTGTTGTTGCCTGAGTCTGCAGTCTTATTTCTAGTAAAAACTGCTAAAAAGACGAGTTCCCAGATAAAAATTCCATTATCTACAAGTTGCTACTATAAGCTTGTAAACTATGAGATGTTGGAACTTTATTAGTTTACACTTCTACTCCTTGAATATTTCTGTAGTGGTGGTTTCAAATAGAAAAACAAATATATGAATTACCAGCCTGACACTGACATGAATAGCATAAGAAAATAGATTTTCCCCTGAAAGTGTTTTTTTGACAAGAAGAGCTGACATGGGAATGACACTGACAGACAAAACTTCTGATAATTTTAGATTTTTTTGAAAGTAACTGTAATATAACAATCACTCTACATTTTGTTTTTTAGACTCTTATTGCCACTCTGGCATTTTCCTGCCAAGACTTCATTGTTTATTGTCTCAGATTTACCAAGTTGATAGAGCTATGCAAGACATTGACTGGGAGCTTGCTCATGTGAGAAAGGGACTGAGTTTTCTTGCCAGGCCAGGACTTTCCAAATTTCCTCACTCTCAATCCATCCTTAATGCTAGTTTCTGTTGCCAGGACAAAGATCCAAAGAGAAAAATTGATGAGGTTGTTTGTTGATGTGCAACATTTGGGAACTGTTAAGGACAGTCAGTACTGTGATTCACAAAGTAGTGAGTGGATCCCATCATAAAATGACTAAAGCAAACTCATTTTGATGTTGGTATAAAATAGGCCTTCCATCAATGAATGATTCAATTTATAATGAAATTATGTTCTTCTAGCTAAATATTTTGATTATACTTTCAGAAATACTTTATAGCCACAACATAAAGCTCCAGTAGTCCTTACTGAGGATAAGGTAACCTTTTTCATGGCTGCAGGCAGCTAAGTCTGATTTGGGCACCTAAGATATTAGAATGAGCTCTACGACACAGCTATATAACATGCTGGACAGCACAGCTTAGGAAAGACCCCTTCTTGCACCTCACAAATTGAAATTTTCCCTTATGCTACACAGCTGTATAATGACTGAAAACTTCCCCAGGTGCAGTCATGATGCCCTAATTAGCAGCATGCAATCCTTTCGTAAATGCCTCCAGGTATGATTAAATTGCATGGGTTTTTTTTGTTTGTTTTTTTAAAATTTTTTTCAAGGGCAGATCTCTTGTTATGTATATCTCCAACAGTATCAAAGATATGGCTATACAGCAGCAGCTCTTTCCAAGCTCTCCTCCTTCTCATATTATCCTGCAAATATGCCTAGAATTGACTTCCTCCTGCATGAACACCCGTCAGCGCAACACTGAACACCTACCTCCAGTTCCCTGTTGATAGCTTTCACAGCTAAGTTTGCTTAGAACCCTGCAGGATCAGCCCATCTCATTGAAACTATCAAAGGACAGGGGTTTCATGGACAGATAATAGATATTTCAGCTAATACAACAAATATTACAGGCAATGATCTTCTAAAAACGACCTACCAAAAAAAAAAAAAAAAAAAAAAAAAAAAAACAGTAAAACTCAGCAGTGCTAAAGTATAGCATTCAGAAGTTAGTAGCTTTCTCTTATCTGCAGGCTATATGTGGTGTGTGATTCAAAATCATTAGATGCAGTTAGTTTTACACAACTTAACAATTTCTCTGACCATGTAAAAATTGTCCAGTGGGTGACTTGGACATAGAAGAAGAGCTTTGGACACTGCTGGTATTCTGGGTATCCTAACCTGGCTTGATCATGACTCATGTTTGTGGCTTGACCTTGCATCTGCCTTATCACCACAGATTTGCCTGAAATCACGACTTCCCTTGATGAGGGTAGTGGGACAGACAGGTGAGGACCCAGCCTTTCAGCCAGGTTGTCATCCTCAGCTCCCCAGTTCTTTGACGGAATCCAGCCCTCACTGTGTTCATAGGCTGCATGTATCCCTGTGAATGTTAACTTTTTCTTTTTCTTATTTTTTTTTAATATATTATAAATAATTTCAGAGTACATATTGGGAATCAAGACTGGATTTGAGTTTGTTACATTGGAGACACCATTATCCATCGTTTCTTATTTCTGTATTTTGAAGAAGAATAAGGATAATACTCAATGCAGCTCAATCCTGTTTCTCTTTCAGCTACCATGAATGCAGTTGAAAACAGTTATTGTTAATCATTTGTTTCTTATTCAGGCATTAATAATGCTGTTAAGACACTTCATGTCTCTTATTTTAAAAGTTATGCCAAAAGTTCACCATTTTAGTGTTCTTAGTATATGTACCTTTGTGTCCAGTTCTGGAGCAACTTCAGGTTTATCTAAGGATAACTCATCCTTTTTTTCATAACTTGATGTGAAATCACCCTCTCTTACTCAACAAATTTCTGTGTTTCAGACGTGTAAACAGTCAACCCAATCTGTATTTTACACAAAACAACATGGAACTACTTAGTTGCCCATCAGATGTTGAGCAACCACCATGATCTGTGTGATGATTCAAGCTCCCTCTACATCCCCCCCAACCTAAAGAGGCTGTGACAGTTGAAATGATTAAAAGTCTGTTTCTGGAAAACATACATGTAGTTTATTTAGTCACAATTATAGAGTAAACAGACATAAAGAATAAAACTGGTCTGATTTCTCACTCACCAAAAGTTAATTATTTCCTTGATTTTTTTTTTTATTTTACTTTTTTTTCCTTGCCTGGAGACCTTTACTCATCACCTGCAAAAATCTCTCCTGGCTTATCTCAAAAAGGAGTGTGATGCAAAGGTACCTGAGCTTATCTGAGATAGTAGCAGTATGTTACCAATCCCTGTAAAAACATCCCACATACAGACCCATATTTTGTTTCTGCTTCCTTTCTTTATTGTCAGATGAAGAAAATTATTATGGAACTTGTGGAAAAAAATCTGATTAACCTGTGACAAGTCCACTGTTGGGCATTTCCCATTAAAAGATTCCCCTTCTTATTCCCCTGAGGATTGTCAACAGACTAACATACAGTTTACCTGTTATTTTGTTTCTTGTTTTGTTTTGTTTTGTTTTCCATGCAAATACTTTTTAATCAACTGTATGGAGTGAATGCAGAGACTCACAGATTTCTCCTCATATATTTGTTTACATGGATTTGGAAGAAAGTGCAGTGTGGTTCTACAATGAAACCCTTCTCTATCTATGTTTATGTCAAGATAGAAGTGATTTAAGTTACAGATAACTGAAATTATAGGAACTTATTTTGACTTCTCTGACAATGTGTTGACTTCTCTGAAAATGGGTTGCATCAGATATGGTATGCTGCGTAGCAATCAAGTGCTTAGCAGCAGCCTGGGCTTTTTCCTACTAATTCAAATTACCAAATGACACTCAGATTTTGTGTGAACTGTAGCTAATTACAAACTTTTGCACTTTCCATTCACCTGATTAACTGTTAGTATCTTTCTGTTGCCCTGAGCAGCACGACAGTCTGTCAGCCTCAATATAGGTTTCTAGGCTCTGTGCAGGATGAGCATCTGACTAGTAGGAAGTTTCTTTTGAGGGGTTGGAAAGCATATGTGCTTATCTACTGTGCCGGGAACGCAGAGCTCTCTGTCAGTGACACAAGAGATACTTGGATTGAGAAAGCCTCAAGAAACCTAGGACCTTCTTTTCCTTAGATAACTTTCTTCACAGAGCCACACTTCACAGAGTCACACATCCATGCCACAGGCCTGACCCTGTTGTGCAGTCAGCACGTCTTTATTGCTATTGTTACGAGATGGGAACTCAAAGTATGTCTGCCAGTCAGCTAGAAATCCCTGTGCAGAGTAGAAAGACATTAATGTGACCAGGTTTTAATGAACCAAAAAATACAGGCTAATTGTTTGTTCACATGGTGCTTCTTTTACTTCATTTTTCTCGCTCTATCTCCCAGTTCTTCAAAGTAAAAGGATCTTTAGTATAAGGGTGTATTTCCAACAGCAGTTCATTTAAAAATGTGAAAATGAATGTAAATGTATGTATGCATTCATTTATGTGCTTGGGTAAGTATTGATTATTTTTTTCCCCTCTAAAAGTCTAAAGCTGTTTTGGATTTTATACCAACTGTAAACTTACACTGTGATAAGTTCATATAACCATTAATTGATTTCAGTCATCATATTTATTTGTAGTCTTAACTTCAAAGATTTGCAAGATACATATTATTCAAATAATAACTATACTGGGTTGTGGTTGTCTCCCATAATAAATAATTTTCTCTATTCAGTTTCTTTGCACATATCTATTTTTGGGGCTATAAGAATCCCAAGAACTTCTGGAAATTCCTCCATTTATTCATAAAATTTCTTGGGAATAGAACATGCTATAAATCATTGTAATTGACAGCATGTCACAAGAAGAAGATCTCCAGCATCTGACTGTAGGACTGTCATTTTGCACAAAGCAAAGACAAGAACGGTTTTTGTCTTCAGGTTCTTCTCAGTTGTTTTAAGATAATACTATGAGTTTGTCATAGAGAGAAGGTTTACAGTACAGTTTTCTTTAGAAATAACTGTTTGTCCCTTTTCTCAAAGTAAAAGAATCCCTTTAAGATTTTGCTATTCATCATCATTGTTTGACATGTTAGGGATACAACTCACATTTCTCTTGATATTATCTAAATATCATTCAAGCAAATGGAAATGCTAGGCTGTTTTTCTTTCTTTTATTCTTCAGCAATTTTAAGCACTTTTGCCTACGACACTAAGAGTAGACTGCTGCAGGAAATGTCTTAGACTATAGTAGCATAACATAAGATGTGGGATGTAATAGTCAACTGTTAATGTTATTTCAAACACTTCTTTAGTCACCTTCTTATCCTATCAAGCAGTAATGTGTGTATGTTGTCTCATGTGAGACAGTAAGGGTAAAGCAAAAGAAATGGCCAGTCATGCATACTCGAAGACCATAAAGGTTTGCTGAAAGTACTTGCACAAGGTCTGCTGAATTTCAATCTAGTTCTAAAACAGAAAAGCAAAACTCTGGAATGTTACAACCCAATGCCTGGGAATTCCAATCAGCTGATCTCTGACTTTTACTGTAGCTACAGTATCTTTTCATTTATATGTTCCTTAAGAAGTTCATTTCAACTCATGTTAACTTTTTTAATTTAGCTTTTACATGTTCACAATGTTTTTTGGTATTCCTTTACAGCGGCAGATTTCAGTTTCCATGTTTCTTTTAGATTGTCATGTCATTTTTGAGGTCTTTGTACAGCCATTTTATTCATCTGATTAATTTTTTTTTCTTGTCAGTCTGCATTGGGCTTGTTTATTGTTCTGTCTTAATAGGAATTTTGACACAAAATCAGTGTAATATTGGAAATAATCATAAAACCAATGGTGTCCTAATCCACAGAAAGTACCAAGGAAATAGATTAACAAACTTGCAGGCTATATTTGGCATTATCTTAAGTTTGTTTTTGAAACAGCACAAGACTTCTGAAGACCTGAAATAGATTCTATTGGATATCACACAACTTAACAACCATTCTGAAGAGCGGGCTTAATTAGAATTAGAAACCAGCCCAGACTAGTTCAGCCCAGACTGAATGTTTACTTATTTGTATAATGTCACCATAAATATTCTTGCTCCTATCTATGTTTTAGAAGTAAATTTTCCTTTGTAGTTTCAATCATTGGTCACTCTGAGACAGAGTATTTTGTCATTTGCATCTACCAGATTAGTTTAAAACAGAACTTGGTATTTCCTCTCTTGGCCTTACTTCTTTGAAATATTAAGGACTTTCTGGGATGTTGTTATAAAAGGAGAGAAAACTCCAAGCTTCCAGTAGGCTCCTTGCCATTCTCAGACATTTGGTTTTCATTTTGTGGAGTATTATAAAAGGAAAAAATGTTGCATTGAAATATGGATCTGGTATACTTGGGCTCAGCAGTGCAAAGAGGGGAGCTAATATTCTGGAGATGATCCCATATGCCAATGTGTTTCACAGACTCCTAGGACTATCAGTCACAGTAAAACCCAGAATTGCTAGTAGGACTTGTCTTTCTCTGGAGGACTTTATAAAGATTGGGTAAAATAATGGTCAGTGGCAGGAAAAGATTTAGTTGCATTCTAAATATTAATCACTATAGCTCAAGTACCAGTTTTCCCACAGTACTACAGAAGCAATAGTACTTTAAGTGGAAATAGAATTTTAAAAACACAGAACATTCCCAGCTGTGTGTCTGTAATGTCCCCATAGTTTTTCATATGCAACTAATTGCAAAGGTGAAATAAGCCTCTGCTAAAAACTGTTGCTAACCTACATTTTAGTTCAGACCGAACATTTGAAATCCTAATATATCTGAGCTCAGATCAAATTAAAGTAACTATACCTATTTTCTACTCTAGCTCAGTTCAAACACATCCATTCTGGTACTTTGAAATGTGTGACACAGACTGTACTCAGAGAATTGCTGGTTGTCCCAGACGCAGCATGGTAGTCAGCTCTTTGTGTGGTCCTGAGTGAGACACTTTGCTCCAGTACCCACAGCTGCACTGTGGGCAGTAGGTGAGGGGGATTGCAGGGGAAGCATTTGATTTGGTGACACCCCAAATAGCTGTGGCAGAAGTGTATGAAGCAGTGAGACACAGGTTCAAAGGCCAGTTTGTTCCCACTGGACAAGAGAAATTGTCAGAAAATAAAAAAACTTTGTTTCTCAGGTTCTCTCAAAAAGGAAGACTAGTCAGCTACTAAATTATCTGGTCTTGTGTTCTGTGGCAGGCTGACTTTGCCTGTCTATCAGAGCCAGTCACTCTCTCATTCCCTCAGCCCCACAAGTATAGGTGAGAAAACATGACGGAAATGTTTGTGGGTCATGATAAAGACAGGGAGATCACTCACTAAGCTACAGTTATGGGCAAAACAGACTTGACTTGGGGAAAATTAACTTAATTTATTGTTGACTAAAAACAGAGTAGGAGGGTGATAAACAAATACACAAATAAAAACACCTTCCCCACACCTCTTCCTTCTTCCCAGGCTCAGCTTCGCTCCCTTTCTAACCCAAGCAGTGCAGAAGGACAGGAAATGGGGGTTGCAGCTAGTCCAAGAGATTTTATCTCTGCTGCTCCTTCACCCTCACACATTTCTCCCATTCCAGCTTGGGGTCCCTCCCACATGCTACAGTGCTTCAAGAACTGCCCCAGTGTGGGTTCTCTTCACGGGCTGCAGTCCTTAAAGAACAGATTGCTCCAGGATGGGCATTCATTTGGGCACAGCTTTCTTCAAGGCACATTCACCCTCCTGATGTGTGGATATCTGCTCCAGTGTGATCCTTCGCCATCTCCATGGCTTCACCACGGTCTTCTCCATGACCTGCAGGGAACTTTCTGCTCCAGCATCTGGGAACACCTCCTGTCCCTCCTTCCACACAGATCTCGGAATCTGCAGAATTATTTCTCTCTTCCTCCTTTCCCTTTTTCTCATTCTGTTTGGATCTACGTCAAACAGGCTCTGCCTGGATAAGCACAGCACTGCTCCCTTTTCACGGAGGCCACCCCTACAGTCCACCTCCAGCACCAAAGACTTGAAGACCCATAAAGACCCAATAAAATCAAGTACATAACTGTGTTTTAACAATAAGCAGAATGCTTTCAAATGGAAGTATTTGTTCAACTGTCTTGTCTCTGACAATTCTGAAGAAAACAAAAACCTCCTTGCTATAACAAGTGCTTCTGAAAACAGTTAAAATCCAGTTTCAAGTAGAGATAATTAACTTTCATTTCTATGAAGTAAATGCATAGAAAAATACAGATAAATTTAGGATTTGCATGGTTTGAGAGAACTTAGATGAATACTATATGGTGCTAATATTAAATACAGAAATACCAAATATGTGCCTTCAAGTCACAGTGATGTTCTGTTTTAGATTAAGAATGGGACAATAGTGCAACAATCTCCTTATTTCTTCCCTATTGTTTAATGAATCTCTTTTGATTGCTACATCTTTTTAAAATGCAAATTCAACCAATTACTGCTTTGTTAAAATTGCTGCCTAAAGAAGTGGAAATTCTATGAAATACTGGAGGACTCTTATGGAAAGTAAATTTTGAATTCATAAACATGAATGCTCATACTTTATCAACATGAATGCTCATACTTATCAACTTTGATATTTTAACATGTATTTTAAACATATATATATATATATATACATATATATATTCTTAGCTTGTACTTCCAATTTCATCAGATAATAAAAGCTTAGAAAAAAATCCACTAGTCATTAATACTGGTAACATTAAAAGTGAATATCTAGGTTCTCATCAATCTATCTACCTTATTAATCACTCACTGCTGAACTCTTTTTCTTTTCTACATTGGTCTTCTGTCTCTGACCTTTCAAGCACGCTGTAAATCAATCTGTGGAACCCTGCCCACTCCTGGCAAAGCATCTGTGATACCTCCAACTGTAATTCTTAGTGACACATACATCTATAATTTCCAGTAGTGTATCCACATTGAATGAAGTGACCACCTAAAGGGCATTTCAAACAAGCATGCTGTAGAAGCACCTACTTGAAAAGATGTTTCTGGATACATATGTATGACTACAGGAAGCCTGGCAGTCATGCAATAACTACTATTCTCTTCTGCTCATCACTACTGCCTGCAGCTAAGGTCTCTGGCCCATCAATTTCCATTGAGTTTTACATTTGCCTTAGAGGGCAGAAATTGCTTATGTAGAGGCACTTATGATCCAGTGGAAACAGAAATTCAGGGATTAACTTCAGACGTCATGAAACTGTGAAGACTTTTGCATACTGACTATTAGTACCTCATGCAGGTGTTTTTTTTCTGCATTAAGCCCAAAAGCTGGTAGTAAAAAATTAAACTTTGTTCCAAATTCCTCAAAATAATCAACAACACAGCAGTAAAATCTCTTTCAATACTTATTTATTCTGTTTTTAACAAATGAGCTTTAAGACTGTTCTCTCAAAAACAGAGGCATACCTTCCCAAATGGAAAAATATCACCTTTTTTTGTGCTGATATAAAAATTTCTGGAGTTTCATCTTATGGTTGAAAATACACGCTCAAATCCCCTGTCTTTGGTGGGAACACCAAGGTTTTGAGTTACTCTTATTTGGACAATCCTGTAGTCTAGAATATTCATCAAAATATGTAACTAAGTTCATTCACTTCCCCAGCCAAAATGTCAGTGGCTTTATAGTGGTGAAGCATTTTAGGATACTGATGATTTGTGTATTTAGAGACCGTAGGTTTATTATCAATTTTAGAAGCTAACCATCCATGAAGAAGGGCCATTAACACTGAGACAGAGTCATTGACTGAGAGTCTCCTTTTGCCAGGTGTCTCTCTAAATGATGTGGAGGTCATAAAAACCCTGATACTTTTTGTGTTCTCTTGACTTACTCTTCTGAGCCAATATATTAAATAAACATTTTTTATCTGAAGTTCAGTGAGTCTTTCAGTATGATGAAAGAAGGTGAAAAAATATTCTTATCCAAGGAAATGGCAAAAGGAAATTTTTTAGGAAATACTAATGATATAGACAAATACTCTGTATTCATCAAACACTCACAAAAAGCATTTTACATGGAGAAAAAAGAGCAATGAATGTCCTTCCCTAGGTAGGAAAGAGTGCAGTTTAAAGGCAGAAGAAGAGCCCTTCTGCACCTGAACAAGGACAGGCTTCAAAGGTGAATCTGAGTTTGCAAATGGACAGTACAAATCCACAACTCATTTTAATCAAAACCAGCATTTTTGCATATGAGGCTGAACCTATCCACACCAACTAAGGAAATTGTCAGTTTTGATTCACTAACATGACACAGGATGTAAATTGGAAGCTGCAAAGGAGGACTGCTACCTTGCTTTTACATATAAAGAGCACTCATATGTGAGAAGAATTTTTCTTTGTTATACATATAATATTTTCTTTATATCCAGATTCTGGCTTCTGAATTGTTGACCCCATGCACGTCCCAAGACCGTATGAAGGCAATGTATTTTTTATTAGATAGACTTTTTTTTTTCCCCCTTACTAGATTACCAGCAATTTTTATTAAAGTCTTTGAACACATGTAGCAATCTTTCCTATGGTCCCATGAGTGATAGGCTCAATAAAAGCAATACAGTTGGTCTGTGTGTATTCTTTTTCCTCTTCCTGCAGCTTAATGAGTAATTTTCTGCCTTATCCATCTGTGTGTCTGACCACAATCGATGTTGATAATAATGGGTACATGTGACATCCAATTCATCAAGTAAGTAGCTACGTGCAGCTCAGCTGTCATATTGCCATAGCCTACAAATGTCAGCTTGGCCATTTTGTACAAAAGTGCACAATCAGACAAAAAAAAAAAAAAAAAAAAAGAGAGAGAGAGATAAGCTATAAAACCTGAAGTTCTCAATTGTTTCTGTTAGTTTTATGTTACAAAATATGTTTAGTTCTACAGTAACCTCCTTCAGATTTGGAAGTAAAGAACAACAAAAATACAATACACCCTTACAAAAGCAGCAGTTTTGCCAACACCTCAGGAAATGGTAAAGTCAAATGGAGTAGCATTTGCACTCACAAATTGTTTGGAAGAGGTGAAACGTTCCTTTTGGATAAAGGGTTTGGAAAAGTCACTTTAAGAGTAATATAAAGGATTTCTTTTTCAAGCTTAATCAGATGAAACTAGAGGTTGCTTTAATAATCTGGGATTTCTGATATGGCCCTTATTGTAAATCCACAGCCTTGTGAAGGTGTTTAATTTGTTGGTAACATAGTCATTTCCAAGACATTAAATTTACTGCATATAGGTTGGGCAGTAAATATTCCATAAAGTTAGAGTAGTTAAGCATGTTTCCACAGTAGCATCTTAATAAGCAATTACTGTATCATGAGACAAATAATACAACATAGTTTAAGTATTGTATAAACTGTATGTGAATGGCTTATCTATAATGATTTGCTGTAAGCCCATACTGTGTGTACCTACTTTGTAGCTTTAAAGATATAGATTACTCTCAAATATTAGCCATTTGGTGTCAACCTTATCATAAGCTCAGTCTTCAAAATTTTGATATAGAACTGGATGTCACTGACCCTTAAAAATAAATAAATTTTGCTTAGCATAACCAGCTATGACTTTTCCCTGGGATTTTGAGAGAAAACACTATTGCTATAGTCATTAAAGACCTTGTCTGTCAGCTATAATAGTTCATAAGCAGTGATCTCTGGAAAGTAACCTTGGATACAGAAGTTTTAGTAATTTATTCTAACAGATGGAATCTTAGTTAGTTAGTTAGTTAGTTAGTTAGGTAGTTAGTTAACTTAACTTAAAATCCTTGGCTTCCTCATCTTAGTTTCCCATGTCTTGTCACATTTCAATATAGAATAATTCACTGTGGGTGCACATGACCCAATCTCATAACCTGTTGCTGGCAGGAACTAATGTCCGTTTTATGAGAAAACCATTGATATCTATTAGACTACGCAGATGAAAAAATCTGACTTTGAGATCAAAGGTTGGATACATGGGCTCATTAACCACCTATATGAAAGATATATTTGTAAGAGTACTGTGAAACAGATTAAGCAATATTTTAATCAATTCAAGTTAGTTTGAAAGCGTGATCAAGAGCAGTGGTCACTCACTCCATTTACCATTATTATTATTTACTATAATTTATCCTATCACACAAAAACAACCCAGATCATCTTTGCTTCCTTTGGTTAGACTGTATTCTCTTTGTGCCCTCCAAAAGTTTTTGATCTTTCATGAGGTTTGAAAGCAGTATCAAGAAATTCTTGTCTACACATATCACTGTTTCAAAAAAAGATATTTCAACAGTGAAGAGATATCGTTTTTGTCAACACAATTATGCATTGTACTTTTACATTTCTTTCTCTCAGAGATGAAGTGGGATAGGCAGCAAAAGAACAGAGTTGTGTGCTCAGATGCTGTTTTCAAATTAATGAGATACTGTCTCTAATTTACATGTTACTTAATAAAATGAGTCATTAACAGGAACAGAAAGACAAAACAAAACAAAATAAAAACAAAAACAAAAACCATAATTAAATGCTAGGGGAATTATTTAATTATGGTTCTTTCCATTATATTTTCAAGGCAATTATTTGTAGGTGTGAACTGACTTCCAGCTTTTCCAGTTTTATCTCCGTTAATCAGATAAAACCACTTTTTTTGAGAAGATGTTGAGTAAAATGGGTGATGATTTGCCACAGGTTTGACATAATTACTAACTCAGTTATGAATGGTGTTTGACTGTCATTGTAAAGTTCTTTTATCATATTTAGAAGAGGACAAGTCCAGATAAGTAAGTAGTTACCAGAAAGGATGTATATGTCATCTGAATGCCTGTTATGCCAGCTTATTAGCTGTTTTGTAATGAGTAGACCAAAAAAATTAAATGTGTGTCACTGGGATAGGAAGTTTCAAATTTATATATTTTTTTTAATTGTCACAGAGTTAGCATTTTTCTCCTTTCTGAATTTCCTACTCATCTAGAAGACCTTTGAGTCTTTATTCTAGAAGGCAGCAGAAATAGAGAACGAACACTATGCATTATGAAATACAAAAAAAAAAAAAAAAAAAAGTTAACCCATTTATGTTAATTCTGGAAAGGAATCTATTTAAGTTCTTCAATATTTATTTCTATGACTTACAAAAGTAGCCATAGTAATTAAGGAGGCTTATATTGCACAGCTACATTATTTTATTTTAAAACATATGGGTCTATACTTCTATAAACTATGGTGATAAGACATAAGTTATTCAAAACCACAAATTGTTTTAACAATGCAATAATTTAATAATTAGTCATAGACTACAAATATTTATGAATTTATAAATTGTACAATGACACATGAATAAATTACTATACAGAGTAATTCTGCATCAGATTAATGTCAGCATCATTACAGTAATGACAAGGTTCCATTTAGAATGTTTTTTGGTTTTTTTTTGCATATTTTTTGCTTCAGTTTTCTGTCTTACTTTCTGTCTTACACACAGTGAAGATGTTTATGTTCTAGTTGCAGATAGTATTAACTTGTCCTTGTCTTGTCCATGCCAGGATTCAATGGTGGCATAATTTCAGAATAGAAACAAAGTCTGGTTTATCCTGTTTTCAGAGGTAATTAATCAACACTGCAAGGTTCAGATATGTTTTTCAAAATTTTCACCTTCAAGCCTTGGAATTTCCAATGAGAGCTAAAGCAAATTCCCTCATGAATTACAAAGCCAAGTGAACTAAATTCGAGCAAATATTTTGGAAACACTTCATGGTATTAATCAAAATCCAATTTAGGAAAAGCAAAGACTAGCAAGAAATTATTTTCAAAATTCAACTGTGATGCCAAATTCCCTAGCAAGATGTTTTGCTAAGGTGCATATATTCCATATTAACTTTTAAAAAACATGTAGTGGCAATGAAAAATATGATCATGTATGGTAATAAATTACTTTCACAAAACGGAAGATTACCTTACAAAAACTTTGGAAAACAGAAAAATATGTTGAGAATAGTATTCTTCCCCTCCTCTTCCCCCCCCCCCCCCAAAAAAAAAAAAAAAAAAAAGTCAGAAAGCATAGAGTACAAAAATAGATTCTAAATTAAAGGATGAATAGAGCTACAGATGAACACACAACTTAAACTGCTTCTTTTGCAAACACATATGCATTTCTTAGCTATTCTGGGGTGGTTTTGAGCAGTTTATATTACTGCTAACTGTCAGTCTGAAATGGCAGGTTTCTCTCAGCACACGTTTAAAGCATTCAAGGGTAGATATGGAAGTACATTAGAAACAGCAGTAGCCCTGTTTGATTACTGACTTTATAGGAATGTATACTGGTATTTGACTGTTTAACTACATTTGTAGTCATTTCTTGATTCTGACTGCCTAAAAAACCCACAGTCACTCTTTGTCTATCTTAGGTTTCCATACCAGTTTCAAGTATATAGATAGAACTTGTGGGATATACCTTCAGTTCAAGTTGTCTGAAAGGTGTGATTAAAAATAGTGTTAACTTGGTATTCTCAAAGAATAATTTTTGAATTGTCTTAACATAAATTAATTAAAGAGAGTTCCAGAACTAATGCATGAATGGAATAGTTACTGTATACTATTGTTTACTGTCATCCTACTTGGACACATATTGGTATTCACCTAATCTTAACATTAGTGTATTCTTTTACTCCACTGGAATACAGTCCTCCAAGTCAGACAACATTAAGTAATGTGGCCACCTGTCTCCCTGTCAAGAATCATTCAAATAAAATTTCTATCAGCTCAACTGAAGGCATTCAACAATAGCCGAAATATTTCTAAGTTGTTGTTTTGTGGATTTTTCTTTTTTTTCCTCTTTATTATGTATTTCACTAGTCATTTTTTTTTCCTTTATTTATTTATTTTTCTTAATGGAAATAGCTACCATCTTCCAGTTTGGGTGACACATTTGTCAAGTTGCAGAGGGCTTGAGGTAGTTTGTGTTAAGCAGCCAAGCACCCTACAAATAATTTCTTATATTTTCAAAACATGCCCTTCTGGCAGATATCCTTCAGGATTTGTTGACCTCCTTATTAGCAGTGTTCTGGAGAGGTGACAACAAAATAATTGCTGCCAGAATCTTTCAAAGAATTGTCACCTGATACACCAGTTACTACAATTCCAGCTGCTGTTATCACTTAGGCACACAGTGAAAACACCTGAAGAATCTTTAAGCTGAAAGCCCTTTTTATGAAAATTTCCACAGAGGTATAGAAATGAAAACCCTACCTGCTTTTCTGCTACTACCACAATGTGATATGTGGATAAAGCAAATGAAAGGCCGAAATAGAGTAAATGATGCCAGAAGCCAGTTGGTAGGCTCATTTAGAGATTGTATTTTAGTGTCTCCCCTACAAAACATCAGGGATGTTGGTGGTAGTGATGTTCATGAGATAAAAGTGTGTCTTTACACATTCTGGTGTATATCTTTTCAGCTCAGGCTGGAAAGGTGTCACACAGCTAAGGAGAGCACTGTCTTATCAAATCTGACAACAATGACCTGAGCAAAAACATAAATCAGTCATACACAAAGATTTAATAGAAAGACAAAGTCTGGCCTGTGGTGAACTATCAGTGAGGTGCAGAAAGAACTGGAAGAAAGGAACAATTCATGTTGTGAGTCAATGAACCACATTAAGGACTGAGGGTTATGAGGGAATGAGGTTACTATCAAGACAACAGTCAGAGAGGAGTTTCCAGCAACCCATGCATTGAATAAATGTGTTAGTTCTGAAACAGAACATCTTCAAAAATAACAATTGATTTGGGATGAATGTTTGCTGAGTGTCCTGCTTCAGAAAGGTCTGATTTTCTGAGACAGTAAACAAGTTGCCAACTGCACTGCCCAAATCATGAATCACACATAAATTAAATCATACATTCAAGGTGATTACCCTGAGTATGCCACCTATGCAAGAAAGAGTAGCTGAGTTTTCACGTAGACTCTTCTATGATTTCAGAATGATCAGGACAAGATGAAAGGCCTGAGATCTGGAGAAGTCCTGCTCTGCTCTGCACTGGTGAGGCCTCACCTCAAGTAGTGTGTGCAGTTTTAGTCACCACAGTACAAAAAGAACATGAAATTATTGGATTGTCCAGAAAAGGGCTAAAAAGATGGTGAACAGCCTAGAGAGAAAGACATACAAGGAGTGGCTGAGGTCCCTTGGTTTGTTCATCCTGGAAAAGAGGAGGCTGACGGGAGGAGTCATGGCGCCCTGCAGCTTCCTCATGAGGGAGAGCGGAGGGACAGGTGCTGATCTTTCTCTCTGGTGACCAGTGAGAGGACTTGAGGGAGTGGAGTCAAGCTGTGACAGGGGAGGTTCAGGCTGGATATCAGGAAAAAGTTCTTCACTTTGGTCATGCACTGGAACAGGATCCCCAGAGATATAGTCAGGGCACCATGTCTGTTAGAGTGTAAGAAGTGTTTGGTCTATGATCTCAGTCATGTGGTTTGATTTTTGGGTAGACCTGTATGGAGCCAGGAGTTGGACTTGATGATCCTTGTGGGCCCCTTTCAACTCGGGATATTCTATGATTCTATGAGAATACTAAGAAGGTGCTATGGACTGTGAACTACTGTTCACACATTTCCAAAGAAGTACCAAGACTGATTCAGTCTATCTCTGTTTCCCTTTCTATCCTGGAATACTGTATACAGAAGAATTAATATTTATTTATCTTCTTTCAGTTTTGCTTTTTTTGGGGTGAACAAGTGGAAATGATTTTCACAAAATTTTATGCATGTGACCAGAATTTCCTCATGGAAACACTGGATGTAAGCTATCGATTGCTTGCCATTTTTCATTGAGTTATATAAGATGATATGGGTCTGCTCTGAAATAATCAAATCTGTATTGTTACATAAAGACTTTCTAGGTAACTCAGAATATCAGTAATGGCACCAGAACATTACCACACCAGGACCAATTTTAGGAACTACACAATGGTGGAGAACAAATGTAAATGAAAAAAAAAAAAAACTTTCTAGTTGTACTATAGCTAATATACAAGGAGCTAAAGTGGTGGTCTACATCCCAGCTGGCAAGTAGCAAAATGCACCACTGGTGTTTTTACCTGTTCACAGCTTTAAGAGGAAATCCTGATACTAATAAAAAGAGTACCTTTCACTCCCAGAGGTCCAAAGTCTCCAAAAGGTTTAGTCTACTGTTCTTCCAATTATATCAAATGGTTTGTAAGACTGGTTTCTGGCCTAATCTTCAAGGCTTTTTGTTTCAAAATTATTTGAAATTAAAATAACTTTTTCTATTTCTGTTGTGTCTTTTATGGGTCCAAGGAATGTTGTTCTTACCAAAAGCCAAATGCTCTCCTACATCAAAAGAGCACTGCAGAGATTTGTACATAAAGAACTCTGCAGGTAATATTGACTGTGGCAAAAACACCACTTTGTGTTGCTGAAGAATTATACCCTAGATTTTATATGGGTAGAACTGCAGGGTAACCTGCACCTGAAATACAAAAGAGAAGGGATAAGATCTCACAGGCTAAACTGTTTTACCTAGCTAATACAACATTTCAGCCATAGCCCAATTGTGATAAAAACGTCTTCATATAGCTTCAGAGAATCTAGTTTTCATGACAAGTGGGATACAACGTTCAATGTCACAGAACTCCCTGGAGCAGCAGGTTCCTTCCTGCACTGTTCTTTTTGCCTTTAAATCTACAAAGCATTAATGCTTTGAGGGAGTCCTTCAGGCTTCCTCTCTTTTTATCTCCATAAAAGCAGTCTGAGGCTTCTCTTGTATTGGAGTTGGCCAAAAGCACAGAAACTGAGCGGCGTAGGAAAAGCTGTCGGGCCCTGACAACTCAGTCACTTTAGAGTTAAATGACAGTACTGAAAAAGAAGAAGCATTCAGGTATTACAAGAAAGCACTTTTTCATCTAATTGCTGACACAGTTTTGTTCTTATTATTTTTGTTTTGTACGTTATGTATCGTATCTTATATGAATTACATCTTTCTTAAATGTCTAATACAGTTTCATAAGGTTACTAAGTAATACAATTTGTAGGGTCCTGGATACAACAGAATGGAATTAAGGTCTTTGTTAAACCCCAGAACATCACTCAGTGCTTCCCTTTGATTTTAGAGTTCCAGAGAACAAGTGACTCTGTGTTCTGTCTTGCTACTTATACTCTCAAGGGACATTTAAAAATAGCTCAAATGTTTGTGTCTCCTGAATTTACAAGGTTATTATAATGTTAACCCTTTTCTTTGCCTAAATTCTTTTTTTTTTTTTTATTTTCTTAAATAGAATACTGACAGATTTTGGATTCAACTAATGGATTTGTTAGTGTTTCTTAACAATAATTTGGTTACAATTTTAGCAATATTACCAGGTAATACAGTCCTCTGTTAATACAGAGTCTGGAGTACTTTGCCACAAGTTTCAGTGCAAAGATCCACAGACGCTAAAAACATTTTATTCCCTTAACTTGTTCTGCTTCTTGCAGAAAGATTTGTTTTGGCAGTCCTAAAGAGGGGAAGTCAAAATTGTGGTTAAATAGCAAACAATTTTGTGATATTAGCTGATAGAAGCTTTACACAGAAACAATCGTAATATTATTAGGAGTGACAATTTGAATTGCATATTTTCTGAGCTGTTAAAACTGGTTATGGAAGAAGAGGTGTTATAAGTCATCACAGTTCTTTCAAATATTTGGTTTTGGTGATAAAGTGTTAAATAAATTAAATAAAATTTCTTCCAATATCTTTTCCCATGTGAAGTTCAATACTCACATTGTAGGTACCTTGTAAATAGTTTTGACTTAATCATTATTCTAACTACTACTTCATATCCACCAAACTCTGCCAATGGACAGAAAGAAGTAATAGCATCTCCCACTACAAGATGTAGGTTACCCTTGCTTATCTTTTACCAAACCTTAACTATGCAGAGAAATTTAATATAGTAGCTCTCTGTTGAGATACACTGAAAATATTTTTTTTTGGGGGGGGGGAGGGAAAAATTCCAACTGGAATTTCAAAAAAAAAAAAAAAAATTTTTTTTTTTTTAATTTTTTTTGAGGGGAAAAGCAAAACTCAAACTGGAATTCCAAATTCAGGATTTTGTCAGATTGAGGTCTAGAACAGTGATGTTTTGTCCCTGCTGGATATTCTGATGTTTTCCTTTAGTCATTTGAACAGATCTAGGATATGGGTGACATTTTGGGGCAGGTGTTTCAAGTTAAAAGAAGGGAAGAAGACATTTTATTAATTTACAAGTTTTTTGTTAGCCCTCAGAAAATTCATCTGAACTCATGCTGTTATAAACCTTTCTGTTTAATTACCTTTTTTCTCGTGACTTGTGTTTCACCTCCGCAAGCAACATAATCATTAAGTACCTGAACTCAATGAACATCTTTACACCAAGTTTGAACTACTCTATATGGAATTACATGATTTTTAGCATTTGGGATGGAGGAAAAAACTGACCCAACACAACCTGTATACTATGAATAAACATTTTTTGTTGAAGATAAGATGTATGGACTTGAAAATATTGATTTGAAATGTGAATTGAGGCTTCCAAAAAGCTAACCCCAGCTTTTCTGCTTTCTTGGAAAGCTTAGAAACTCTAACCTAATGAAAGATCGTGTGTTTTCCACCACTTTCAGCCTGGTTTTAAAAGAAAATAATACATATCTTAAAGCATCAGTAGAAAGAACTGGGCAAGCTGTTTAACCATGGAGTTAGGATTAAGACGTCTTCCTTTGCTGAAAAACATTGTCTTTATACTGTGATGAGAGATTTTATTTCACATAGACATTATCTTGAACAACATTGGCGAAGGACTTCCACTGATCAGCCCATGGACTACTCAGAAAGATATGAGTGATTTAGTTCTCACTGCAAATCTCAGAGAGCAGGCAATGGATGAGTTCTTAACCATACATTCAGTAATGAGGATGAACCAAAATACTAAACTGCTGTTCATTGTGAGGTGAAGAACCAGTTTAATAATTCATATACAAATGGAGTTCCAAAAAATTGTATATGCAAAATTTTATTGTAGTAATTCCTCTTTTGTAACATCTTAACTCTTCAGAATGTAAATTATTTAATATGTTTGTAACTGTTTTAAATGTAAAACTTCTCTCTAATTTGAAGATGCATCATCAAATATTGCTTTTACTGAGCTGGGGAAAGTGAGAGGCAGAAGAGTGTTAATTTATTTTCTCTGATGGAGAAAAGTGATTTTTCTAGAGCCTGAAATGTCTACCTTTCTTAATACTCTCATCCCTTCACTATTTATCTTTGTATCTGAGCCATAACTTTTATGGATCCCTCTCATAACTCTGATCCACAATTTCTTTTAATTTATTCCTGTGTGAATCATAGCTATCATCAGGAAACAGATTCATGCTTTGTAATATTTTTCTCCATCAAACACAGCTATTGCCTCCTTAATGCATTATTTATAGATACTGATCATACATTAAAATTATCAACATTAAAACTTCCAACATTTCCATTTCAAAGAGTAAGAATAAGAGAATGTTGTTGAGCCTCTGAACTATTTCCATTCTAACACAGGTGTTAAAATTGATTTCTGAAACTACTAAGTGTTGGATAAAGTCAAAGCCAACAAATATTAACTTAATCCCAGAACTGTCATATTTCTTCAAAATTAAGTTTTGAGCTGCTTCAGGGTGTGAAACCTGAGTTAGGATTGATACGGATTAGTTTCACTAGGAAAGAATAGTTATCACTTGCTTTCACTGGATGGTCTGTTCTCCCTTACCATGTCAACACTAAGGCATGATGCCTGCTTTTCTGATTTATTATTACTAAAGAAGCACAAGTCAACAAGGAAATAAAGAGTTCACCACAAAAATAAATATTCTAAGTCATGCACATACATAAAAAGCATACAACCCAACAGTTTGTTGTAGTTGTCTATGACATTAAAGGAGGGGGTTGAAGGAAAGAAACAATAACAATAACTAATGAAAGTCAAAGAATGTCAGGCATCACTGAAGAGAGCTTATGTAACCCACAATGTTAAGTAACAAGCTTATTGTAATAGATGCATGTATTCTGTATCCCAAATAACAATGAGTTGTAATGCTTCAGTGTCAGACTTTATGCCAAATTTGCTTCTCACATATAAAAAGAAGTAAACATCACTAAAAGGGTACAAAGCACAAACTGACAGAGCTGGTGAAGGAAACCATTATCTACTGTCAACACAGTAGAGGTTCAAACAGTATTTGGCAGCCCACTTTGCTTCAAGTACATACAATGTATGGCACAGTGGAAGCTCAGTCTGAGAAGAGGGATAGGAGGCTTCCTGAAATTACTACAAAAAATTATTGTAAAAATATCTGAGCATCTCCAAAACTATAACACCTTCTTAAGCACATAAAGAAAAATCACCCCTTGTAAGAATAGTTGTCAGTGTGAAAAGGAGTGAAGTATAATATTTTAAGATAGTCACTTGTCAACTGCAACCATTGGGGTAGGGCAGCAATGCATACTGAAACTGGAGGAATGAATTGTACAAGAAGCCAACAACGCTGACAAGGGAAACTGAAAGGCAACAAGAAGCATATTTAATTAATCCTTTCCAGGGTGCTAAGGAAGTAAAAAGGGTTTTTACAAAGCCATTTTATATAGAGAGAACAAGCAAAAGCAGGAAATAAATTCGGTGCACACCTAATGATATGTGAAATGTAGTAAGTGATTTTTTTATGTAAGTGCTTTTTTTTTTTTTTTTTCCAATTCCATCTTTAAGACAGAGTAAACAGAAAAACACATTAAAACTTCAGTCCTATCATAGCCTATGACTAGACTCTCATTACCTTTGATACTTTCATCCACCAACAATTTGTAAGAAATTGCCAATAAGCATTTGGAAGGAAGTAGAAGAAACCTTTAGACAAGCTAAAAAAACAAGCAAATCAGCAGGCCTGTTCAAACTGCCACCCAAGCAAATCAGGAGTGCTTAACAAGCTTGAAGCCACTTGTAATTTGAATCTTTAAGCTCATTACAACTGGAGATCTAAAGTTGTGCAAAAAAAAGAAAATGTTCAAAAAAGAAAAAAGACCACTCATAACACCAAGTATACATAAGTGAAGCCTATAACTGAGTAATCTAAGTAATTGAGTAATTACTAAAGTAATGGAGTGATCTAAATCTAAAACTAAATCCAAACTGAGTAATTTAAATCTAAATCTGGACTTCTGCTTCTACAGGAGCTTCAAAAGAGACTAGAAGATAAACTGATCTTTAAAACCAGCTCACCATGTGTTTGTTAATAATATATTTGTTTAGACTAGTGTGAGAATATATTTTAGTGAACAGAATTGAATTGCAATTCCCTGAACTGTGGTTGCTCAAGTGTACATCATTTCCCAAGGATATTGATAGTACAGAAACAACTTCTATAGTTTTAAGTTTATAACATTTTCTACAGAAAAAAAAATCATTTGTGTGATGTAGTGTAGAATATAAATACATTTTGAACTTTGCACATTAAAGACAATTTTATTATTGTTATTATTATTTTTTAAGATTTCTGCCACATAGTTTTAAGTCACTTTTATCCATTTCTGTCTGTAAGAGCCATTATTATGACGATGTATTTTTTTATACAGTAACTGGATTGTTGACATGTACCTTAATGAATAAAATTACTTTATAATTCTGTAACATCACTTATGACATTAAATGCCTTGGATATGTGAGACTGTCCTGTGGAAACTAGAATTTCAGTAGCATCTACAGGCAAATGAAGCTGCTTCAAGAAGGCCATATGGATATGGAAATTAAATTAATATCTGTTCTTATGCTTAACTCTCCGGGAAACTCAATTATACAAAAGCAAACTGCAATTTCATCTGCAAACTTTCTTACTATTTGAGGTCCCTTTAAACATATTATTCTTTTTCAAAACCTAATTACCATCACCCAGGGTGGTTCCAGGTTTGTTTGTTTGTTTTTTTAATCCACAATGAACTATCAAGATTAATTCATTCAACATCAGTTGACTGCAGTGGTACACTTTGCAGAATTTTAAAACCCAGCTTTGAATTTGGTAAACAAAATAGCTCTGCCAACTTACATTACATTATTGAGTCCATTACAGGACTCTGTATTCTAGGATACTATATATGACCCAGCTACCCCAAATACAAAAAGATTAAGAAATACATTTCAGCATTTCAGAAGCCTAAAGAATTATAAGATAATTAACAAAGAATTTATAATCCATTTCTATATTATCTTCATCTTACTTTTCTTTATTATTATTATTATTATTATTATTATTATTTATTTATTCCTGTAAACTTAGCTTGGATGCTTTCTCTTGGAGGAAGCTTTATGAGTTTGACTAACTGATTTCAACTTAAATAAATAAGATAATGTAATGCAAACAGGGATATTACCTTTGCTTGTAGCTAAAATATGATTAACTCTCTTGAGCTACAAAGACTACATACTATGTAAAGAAATTTACATTTCAAATATAGGTATATTGAGTATTGATTCACATATATGCACTCATTCTGTAGGACAATACATATATGTTTGTCTAAAATAAATCCTTTGTGACAATGAAACTTCACCTGAAAAAAAAAAAATAGTTTGTTGAATAGCTTAAGAACACATCAAGTCAATTCAGAAAAGCACGTATTTCCTTCTGTAACTCAAAGGCAGTTGAGAATGCCTGATATCCTCTTTATCTATTACAAACCTGGTTGCCTGTCTTAATTATGTTGCCTGCGAGGGAATTGGGATATTTCCTTCTAAATAGAAAGGCCACAAAGTTTAGAGTATTTCAGAAAGGATCTACTCTGGCCAAAAAGCTGCTTCAAGGAAAGAAGTCAGTATCTTACTCAGTAAATAAATACGTAAATAAATAAATAAGTAAATATAGTGGCCCCAATAAATTTTGTGCCACTAGAGAAGAATTCCCTACTGCACTGATTCAATACTCAGTATTTCTGTTTTATTTACACGATGACATTGCAGGATTTATTGTAAAATATTACAGAATTGCAGAATGGTTGAGGCAGACGAGGACCTCTGGAGGTCATCTGGTAAAACGCACTGCTTAAGCAGGGTCACCTGGGGCCATGTCCAGATGGGTTTTGACTCACTCCAGGCAGGCAGACTCTACAACCTCTCTGGGCAACCTTTGCCAGTGCTCAGTAATCTGCACAAAACAAACAAACAAACAAGCAAACAAACAAACAAGCAAACAAAAGTGTTTCATGGTGTCCAGGGAGAACCTCCTTTGTTTCAGTTTCACTTCCCTCAACCTGTCAGCAATGCTTTGAGCAGTTGCAGGACACCATTAGCTTTAAGCTGTTGCACCTCAGAAGATCCTATCCATCTCCCTTTTGTCTTCCCTGACACAGCCTGCTCACTTCCTCTCCAAAAATCTTCAACTTCGGGGCACAGCTCTTCTGGAACAGCACACCTCCTGCAAGACAGGAGGCCTTCTCTCCTGACATTAGAGGCCCCAGGCTCTCCCTGCAGCCTGGAACTAGTAGCTCTACAAAGCCTCCACCCTAGCAGGGATAGCTGCTCCAAAACCTGCTGGCAAAAAATGTGTCTTTGCCATATCTAAGCCACTAACAGCAATTGTTATAATTCAGCTAGGGCCCACTTTTTCAGCTCCTTCTTTGCACACTTCTGCTCCAATTGCTGAGCAAACTACTGTGTCTCAATGAAAGTATTTAAAAAGAATGTATTTCATATGAGTCAAGTATTTTCTGTTTCCACGTACCATTCAATGGTAAAAACATGTCATTTTGATCTTTCATTTGGCTGCATGTTGAGAAATACAACCAAAGCGTCAACTTCTGATAAAATGATTTTTTTTTTTTGTCTTTTCTTAGTTCTGTACTTTAGCAAACTGTATGACTGTCTCACAGTTCCTTTAATGTCAAAAAGTTGCAATAATTGAGTAACCCACAGTATATTATTCTCCAAAAGTGAATGCTGATATGACTGGGATTCAAAAATTTGGCTCATTGGCTGAATTAAAACTTTCTCCAAATGCAATTGGTATCATGGTGGTAGCTGATCTGTATCTTCACACCCCTATAGTATTAGAAGAAAATTCTGCACTATTTTAATTACTCATAATATTATTATTGATTTCACTAGCTGCACAAATCCACATCTGAAATTTATCTTTCATTAATTAACTGACACTGTAAAAAAAAAAAAAAAAAAAAAAAGATCAGAAAAACTTCATGTGTTTGAGCTATGAAATAACTTTAATAATAGATTAAAAAGCAAACCAAACCAAAACAAAAAAAAACTTAATTCCCAGGAACCTTAATATTTTCTGTGTTCTAATACTTTAAATATACACATTCAATTACCTTTCTGAATACTTAGGTTGTTTTCATTTGTTGTTCTCTCCAGCATATTACATCATTGAGTCAGCTCAGAAATCTTATGTCCTCTTGTTGAAACAGAAATACATAGTTCTTATAGTCCAGTTAATCTTCATTTTGACATAACTTGCCCTCTTGTCCCTTGGTATTTGACATAAAATGAAATTAACAACAATAAATGTGACTGAAGAAATATTCTGCCTTTCCATACACCTGGAAGGCCTCCGGATGCTTCTCTATGCCAAACATTTTAAATTAGTTTTACCAGCACATCTATAGCACTTGAGAAATAAATTAGAAAGGGGTAAATGGCAACATCTGGAGCTCATTAATCTCAGGGCATGACATCAAGAACAAAAGGAAAAATACTTAGAAGACAGGAAAGTATGTGAAGATAAATTCCACCTTTACTTAAAAAAGGGAGGAATTTACTTTTCTTACCTATTTCTCAATTTTTCCTACAGAAAAGAAAGATCTTCATATTTTTTCTTTTTACCATTTTTCAGATTTAGTGATAAGAATAGAGTCTGCATTTTCATATTTGCATATCCTATGTATTTCCTAAATACAAACTGTCTTACCAGGGTTGGTGTGAATGTTGCAATGATGCAACTGAAAAAAAAAATCTATTGAAAAACAGTATCTTATACAAGTAATTGCTACGTTTGGGGTCTATATTACCAGAATAACAGTCTTTAACTCCAGCAGGAACTCCAAGCTATTCAACACTATCCCACAATTAAAGCAGAGACCTCAGCTGGAGAGCAGATCTTGAAAAAAAGTAGATATAATAAGTCTAGATTAGAAGAATCTGCATAATGCCATCTACAAAAAGTAACATATTTCTTTAACCATTTTTTTTCTCTTCTGATCAGCATTTCAAGAGTTGCAGTATTAGTCTAAGATTTATTTTTTATATATGTGTGTTTGTTTCTGTCTGCAAAATCAGTAAGATGCAAGTTGACTTTAAGTTACCCTATTATGTGTAGCTGATGTAGATTTACATACTGTTCGAGACTTTCTGTCTGGTTGTCTTTTTAGTTTTGAGGCTCCAGAATGTATCCAGCCACAATAATTCAATGGTTGAGATTCATATCACTTAGATTTTCCTAGTTGATAGCTATTTATCTAATGTAGTCACCTAACTACATTTTGGGCCCCTCGCTACAAGAAGGACATTGAGGTGCTTGAGCGGGTCCAGAGAAGGGCGACGAAGCTGGTGAGGGGCCTGGAGAACAAGTCCTACGAGGAGCGGCTGAAGGAGCTGGGCTTGTTCAGCCTGGAGAAAAGGAGGCTCAGGGGCAACCTTATTGCTCTCTACAGGTACCATAAAGGAGTCTGTAGCGAGGTGGGGGTTGGCCTGTTCTCCCACGTGCCTGGTGACAGGACGAGGGGGAATGGGCTAAAGTTGCGCCAGGGGAGTTGGATGTTAGGAAAAGCTTCTTTACTGAAAGGGTTGTTAGACATTGGAACAGGCTCCCCAGGGAGGTGGTGGACTCACCATCCCTGGAAGACTTTAAAAGACGTTTAGATGTAGAGCTTAGGGATATGGTTTAGTGGGGACTGTTAGTGTTAGGTCAGAGGTTGGACTCGATGATCTTGAGGTCTCTTCCAACCTAGAAATTCCGTGATTCTGTGTGATTATGTGACTCTCTTTATAGAGAAGACAGAGAGGCAATTCCTTAAAACAAACTATCTCATATAATATGAGGTATAAGACAAAGTAGGATAAATACCTAAGATTGGTAAAATAAATCAACTTCTTGAGTTGACAAACAACCATGCTTGTGTTCCAAAAGTCTCACTAATCTTCCTCAAATATCTTATTAGTTACTGGAACAGCTGACACTTTTTTGGAAAAAATGCTGATGAATAGGTCTTTCAATGTTAATTACAAATCTTAGGAGGGGCTGTGATTCAGAAAGTCTGTATGCTGATAATGAGGTGGCATAAGGCAACTTTACATAGCCATGATGAGAAAATTAACCAACAAACTAATCTTGGATGTTGATGGCATTAAAAATTAATTTTAAAAAGTCAAGACTTTTCAACCCTTTATATACTCCATATTAGACAATGAAACATTTCTAGTGTGTACTTTCCTTCTAAAAATGAGTAAAATCTGAATATGTTCTCAGGCACCTCAATAACCCAAGGGAAAAAAAAATAGACTGTATGCCACAGAAAAAAAAATGGAGACTAAAGAAAGTGAAAAGCTATTGCTAAAAAATATCAGGTATAGGTGTACTATGTTGGATGAACTGCTGAACTTAAGCTCCACTGAAATGCTGCAGGCAAAAAGGCTTATTAAACCTTTGAATAAAGAATGGGGGGAAAAAATCAGATTAGAAAAGTGGATGTCGTTTTGTGTCTATATGAGTTTATAGTCATGAAATCTTCTATTCCATGTGCAAGTTTGATTTCAAGGACTTAATGTGTATGTTGGTCAATTGGATTAGACTCTGGCAACACACTTTTCTTTAATATAAGGAGTAATGATAAGGTTATCTAACAGTCTGTTAATGTCAGTAAACTCACCACATCAGTGCACATCCAGGAACCTGTTAAAGCATGCCATCAATGGTTTCAGCTCAGCTCTTCCTCTAGGACAATCGTAGAGTACCATTAGTTTCAGATTTGAAGGGACAGTAAGTACCTGATCAGGATCTTCTCAGATACCCACTTAATACCTGCTATCAGAAGGACCAAGTAACTAAGGAGTAAAGATTTTAGAATATCCAAGATTTTCTAGAAAAATGCAAAGTAGAAAGGTAAAGTAACATCCTTACCTGTAACTAATCATGTGAATATCTTAAAAATTATGACAGCCTTCTCACTGTAAAGTCTTTAATCCAGGATGGTTGCTTTTCTAAACAAGTCATGCTCTTTCTCACCTACCACTGTTGAATTTCAATCTGTAGTTAATGCTGAAAAGGTCTGCACATTATTATCATTAAGCAAGAAGTATGTCTGTACATACATCTGACCTTACAATCCATGAAACTGAAGAACTGGGCAAATAGTTTCCACACAGAGGACAAAGACTGAGACAGTGAAAAATTTGTTCATTCAGGTCTCCAAAATTAAAATATTCTGTTCATTAATCACTATATGTAGTCATTACTTTTCTTTAAAATTATTCTCTGTATACTTCTAAGTGTTGTTTTGCACTGAAACTATGTAATACATTTAAAAAATATATGAATTTAAGGTGGAATAAATGCTCGAAGAGTCAATATTTTAATGAAAATGTAAAAAAAAGACATTAATAATTTCTTCAACGAGTAGCAGCCATTCATCTAACCTATACAAGGTTGTGTGTATAATCATAGTTCCGTACAGCAAAGTGAACAAAGCATATAAAGAGAAGATAAATAAAACTAGCACTTTCTTATATAAATGTTCATAATAATTCCAATACTTAGACATCTGTCCAAGCAGCCTGATGGTTTATAAAGCTGCTAAAGGCTATCAGTATCTGCAGACTGAATTTCCGTAACACCCAATTTTTACAGGAAATCAACAGACTTGTAACTCACTTTCCACAGTTTTATTATTGCTTTCTTATATCAGCTACTCTAAAAGATAATGGTCAAGTTTGTGTTGATTTCAGGGGAATAGAACAGAGCTCTTTTAAGCTCTCTGGGAGTTAAACCCATTTGTACACAGCTGCAGATGCAGCTTGCTGTCAATTTGATTTGTGTCTGTGTGTCCCTGAGAGCCTGCTTAGTAACTAGGGTAATTAGCCCTGTTTCAGTGCAGCCATAAACTCATAACCTTGTACAGATGTCTTTCCCATGCTTTTGCAGACCCTTAGTACAATTTATCTAGATTGGCCAAACCTCCTCTGTGCCACTGGGTTTTCCAGAGCACAAGGATTTTTCCAGTTGCACCAGGGTGGGGTGAGCTCTTGGGACACAGTCCCCTTAGCTTTGGCAGCAAGACAGAGCTAGCAGGACTTTCTAAGATAACTGATAAAACCAGTGTTAAGCAGGAAAATATATGTCACTGAGTAGTGTGATTTCAGTGACAGAGAAAACACTGTCATGCAACTGATGTATTGATATACAACTTGAACCGCATATCTATAGCTCACTTACAGTGAGCACTTGGCCACTTACACCAGAGATTGTGATGAAATGAAAGAGAAATGGAAAGGTCTCAATAGTTTCACTTGAGAAATTTTAATTGTATTTTCTCAAAAAGTGATTTTCCAGTGAATCCTTTCATTATAAATTCAGCATTTGGTGAACTTTAAGAACTGTTAGAGTTATCCCCATCAGGGATAAGAGCCCAGAGAGTGATAAGATCCTGTACAGTAGTAATGTAAGCTTTCCCACAGTTTTGCCCAATGCATTTTGAGCCCAAGTAAGAAAATGCCATTAGACTTGAGAAAGCAGTTTGGACTCTGGCTTTTGTGGGTTTCTTTCTGAGGTACAAAACCGTCAATGCCACGGGTGGTTTGGCAGTGCAGACTGAAGCCCAGGGAGCTATGACAAGAAACCACACCTTCTATTTCCAAGACCCAAGATGATCAACAGACACTAATAGGTTATTACTACATATTCATTAAGATGCATTTTGCATACTTATTTCCTTCATCTCTTTTCTGACTCTCTAGTGAATGTGCAGCTGTTGATGTGAAATAAATGATCTGCTAGGCTGTCTACTTCTTGTGTTTTGGACTGGATTTAGGAAAAATAAAAAAGGAACCTCAGTCTTGTGGATGTTCCCTTGAGTGAGAACTGGGAGAATGAGACAATAAAAGCCTTTTGTCCAAAAGAAAGGGGCATAATTTCCTCTACTAATGTGACACCACATGCGCACACACACACAGAGGGAGGAATTATTTTTAAAAAGCGTGCCCTGAGTAGTTTTTCTTTCAGGACACTTTCTGTGATGAGTGACACCCAGATGATGAATGAATAATTAAACTGTGATGAAGTACAACAAAGAATGTGTGGCTGGCATGAAATAAACCCTTCTCCAGGGCTTTTAAGGCATCAGCTGCAGATGAGTTCCCCAGTCAATCAGATGTATTTGCATCAGGTAAACAACACCCCCCAGACCTGACTTATTTGCTCTTATGAAATTCCTGTCAGTTTTTGTCCATAAATTATTCAGGTAAATGTCTTTGGTCCCTACAGCTACAAGCTGCCAATTATTCCAATGCTGTTAATCTCCATCATTAGTTGATATTGCTTCAGCTGCTCCTTTACAAATAAATAAAATTTAATAAATAACAGCAACAACAAAATATTCCAGATGATAAAATCATTAGCCAGTTTCCGTTGGTGATTTTTTTTTTCACTCCAGTGTACTTATTTTCCAAAGTCGTGTGTATGAAAGAATGAATTTCATTCAGATTGAAAGATGCCTTTCTCTGACTGTTAAATTTATTCAGACTTTAAAACATGTAGGAGTTAGTCCTATAAGTCTATCTGAATGTATCAAATCAGCAAAACTTGACTGACGTTGGTGCCATAGCAGTTTCTACCAAAAAAAAAAAAAATCTCATTCTAATTTTATTCTTCAAGTTCTGAAGGTGACTTGTTCAGTCACTGGCATTGACTGATTCAGTTATCATAGTCATCACCATATATTTACACTGTAAAATTTTCTGAATGACAAAATCAGAGCAAAACTGGGTTAGTCACTCTATAACCACCTCAAAAAAGATCCCTCCACAATAAAACTATATGAAACCATTTGTGTTCAAAGGTGTGATCATTATTTAACCAAGGAGGTTGGAATTAGCTGATTTTTAAGGTTCTTTCCAATCAAAACCATTCTATGATTCTATGACTAGACTCTTTAGTGACATGAAAAATGAGCCTACTGTAAGCAGGTTTGATTCATTACACAGTAGTGAAACTGGAGGGGAGAGTTATATTTTGCTGTGTATTTTAATGTGGTAACTGGAAAGTGTTAGAATTGTTTCCGGAGGTGACTGTTTAGGAACTTGCAAAATGGAAGTAGCATGTTTACTTTTTATTTTCAAGGTCAATTGCAATGAACTCTTCTAAATTATTAAGGAATGAAACATGCCTGATGGTTTCACAATTTAGTCTGAATCTTTTTAAAAAAAAAAAAAAATCCATGTTCTAGATTAATCATCAGTAATATTCATCTAATTTACCAGACAATGAGTTTAACATTTCCACTTTGAAAACATTAATCAAAGGAGAAGGAGTATAGATGAATGAATAGAGACATCAGGTAGAAGAATGGTATTTTGGGAGTAAACACTGTGGTTTTGCATGAAGACTTAAGTAAGTCTGAATTCAGCTAGGTGCATGACATGTTGCTAAGTACATTGGCCATGTTGAGTTAGTCCCTGTGTCAGTAGTGGTGTACGTAAGCAGTGAAATGAGTGCAGTTTTTCTGGTTTACTACACTGTCTATTTTCCAATAGATTCTTTTTCACTTCCTTAGACATTGAGGCAAACTGTGAAAGCCACAGCCAATCAACATTTTTCATAAGATTCTGTGCCTAACTAATTGTGCTGGTGACTTTTTTTTTTTTCCAATATGTATGAAAAAAATAATGTATTATAAAACTTAAATGAGCTACACAGGTTTGTTTTGTGAAAAACCACAGTGTGGTCATCCCAGTATTCTGCTATGGTTTGTGACCTTTTATGAGAATAAATCTTTCTGTTCTCTGAATCAGTAGGTGACCTTTACTCTGAATTGCTGTTCTTTGGTGATTAAATGATGCTTCACAAGGTGCTTGTGAAGAGCTAGTCAATAAAAAATTAGTGCCATCATCTGATGTCACATCTCAGACCTGAACAGCATTATTAGTTTCATTATCACAGCCTTAGCATCCTGTGGTAAAATTACATTCAGTGCTTTTTGAAAGATATTCATAGCATCCAAAGGAACCATGGAACACCCAGAAATGCATGAAACTTTTAATATCTCACTGCTTGAAATGCCAGATTTCTGCTTTTCTTTATAAGGGGTGAGGAAATGAGAGAGAGGAGTCAGAAAGGAGGGAGGAATACTTGTCATTAATGATCTAAGAAGGACTTTTTGCCTTGCAATGCAATGTTCTGGAGTCACTAATCTCAGGACAAGGTAAGCAAAAAGGTTTCTGCTGTGCTGATTTGCAAAGTGTTGGGAATCATGGATTTTACAAGTAGGCTACTTCTGTGAGATGGTCTCTTCTATTAATGCTTTGCTCAAAAATTAATGCTGCAGGAGATGTAGGTGAATGACTTGAAAAGAAACACAGGTATTGCTTCTTCCTTGTATTTTTTTCATTTAACTTTAATGCATCTAGCTTTAGTTTATTATTTTAGCAATATAATATCATTGCAGATAGACATTTACAAAGCTGAAAATAAACAACAAAAAGTCATGAAGTTTGACTCATCTTCACAGATGACTCATTATATATATAACGAATATATAATATAATAAATAATTATTATTAAAATAATGATATAATTAAAAATAAAATAATAATTATATAAAATAATAATTATATAATTATAATTCTATAATTAAAATAATTATATAATGAATGATATATGCATTATACATACATACATATATATATATATATATATATATATATATATATAATGACTCAGTGGCAATGCAAAGGATGTTGCAGGGTGCCATTATCAGTTTCCAGTCATACTCATTTCATATTAGTCTTCATCATTCAACAGATAAAGCCACTATGAAAGCTCACAGCACTGTCAGCTCAGTAGCTGGCTAATATTGAACTGCCTGTTGTGGTAAGGCAGCTCACTTGCATTATTCTGAGATGACTTTCTGGAAGAAACTATACCAGTATCAATAGTAAAAGTGAAGTGTAATATCTCCAGCTCCCAGCCATGTGAGATCAGCCCAATATTTGAAAATTCAGCTCTGTAAAACTGAACATAGCACCTTTAGAATGCAATACTCTTTATGAATCATTTTGATTAAGAATAATAAGACCCTATGTCTCTGTGACACCATATACTCTTAAAACATCACACAAATCTGAACTACAGCAGTCATACAACTCAAAAGTGAAAAGGATCTGAATGAATAAAATCTCCTTGAAAGCAGTGTGAGTACATTTCCCCAGGGAAAAAAAAAAAAAAAAAAAAAAAAAAAAAAAAAAAAAACATTTCCCACATTTTGTGTTTATAAGTTGGTTGGTTGGCTTTGTTTTGGTTTTGGTTGGTTGGTTGGTTGGTTGGATTTTAGATCTTACCACCACATGAGTAATTCCACATAAACAGGATGACTTTGTTTTCACTGGTGATAATCAAAGGCCTCAGTTCCACATGTCAGATCTGGCAGAACAGCAGCCTGCCCAGTGCTGTTGGTAACCTACTGTTAAGATGCAGAAAAAGACCTCATCTGCCATACAGGTTTTCACACCCATCCCTGTGAGCCAGGATTGACATGTGTCCTTTATGCCTTTGTCTATTCCTTTACCTAGTCAGTAGTACCAGGTGGTGGACACCTGTTCTCTTTCCAGCTGAACAGCTCGAGGAACTAAGAACAGAGTTCTCTGATCTCTTGCTTGAAGGTACAAAAGAGGGGAAATTATTTGGATGGAAATCCGTTTAGAAGATTGGTCTAATTAAAAGGTGACGAAACACAGAGCCATCCTACTACTTGGAAAGATACTGGTATAAGATGCTGAAAGAAACACTGCTCATAGTCACAATTCCTGTGTCAGGTAAGCTCCTTGTTAATCTGTATAAACTCAGGGAAGAAAATATTTGCCTTTCTGTACAAAAGATGTCTTTGAGAAGGAAATAGAAGGCTAGCTATGGCCATTGTACAGCCTTACCCAACCGCTCTGTTTTGGTTCTGGTCCGCACACCATTATATGAAGCAAAACACAAAGAGATCTGTTATTACCATACCTGAGCAAAACAATAATGACAATTTGTAAATCGGTCAGGTCGCCTGAAGAATTTTTGCACTTTAATGGAAATATTGATAGGCATACACGCAAATATAGAAGAAACAAAGATTTGATATTATAATGTTTTATGTTTCCAATGTAAACAAGGAATGGCAATTTAATAACAAAATTTTGTATAAACATATGTCATATATAAATGCATCAAAGCCACAAAGGTATACAATCCAAGGAGAAAGCATCTACTTTTCCAGTTCTTTACACTGAAGATGAATGCAGACACATTAACTGATGAGGAGAGAAGAGAGAAATGTCACCTCTCCTCAGACATCTTTGTGCCTGCTGCCGTTTCCGAAGCCTCACACAGACTGGAAATAGTGTCAAGCTGTCCCACAGCAAAACAGACATATATATGCTTAACTCCTTTAGAAACATATATATTGCTAATATGCTATGTTAAACCACACATGAAAGCAGAAAACACTCAGCATCCTCAGAAGAGAATGTTTTGCAGTGCCGAGTGGCTTTCCTTCCTACACACCCTGGGCAGTGTTGCTTAGTTCAGAGTAGCTCCTGCCTTCCATACTTGGATGGAAATTTTTCTTGTGATGTGGAATTTTTATTTCTAGACAGAAAATAAAAGCAAATGAGTGAAGTTAGGAAATTTCTGACTCATGAAAGCAAAACATACATAAAAATGCATAAAGTTTATGACACCAAATATCTAACTTAATGCTAATCATAAAATAGTTTCTCATTAAGAATTATAGTTTCTGTGTACTTTCTTCTTTTAAGAGAATTTACTTATTTATAGCAGAGAGCTGAATGTTTTCTTTTTAAAAGTCAATCATTCAGGTAGTGGAGGATTTTAAAAAGATAATTTTTCTAAATCCTAAATAAAACAAAACTACATACAAGCACTAACAACAAAGATCAGGACTGCTTAAGTGCATTTTTATTAAGAACAAAATAAGTTTGTTTGTTTGTTTGTTTTTTAAATGAAAGAACTTGAAAGATCATTAAAATAAAACTCCCTACACTGAAGTTTTACCTGCCAAGAAAAATAGGTGTTCAGGTATGGCTCGCTGCTACCTGCTTCCAACAAAATTTAAAGGTGTTTCCTTTTTTTTATGCTGAGCTAGAGGAGAGATAACTGCATATATATATACACACACACATATATTGTTTCATTCTGGCTGTGAAATAGTAAATGTTGATACTAACATTTTACAATTACATTTTACATGAATTTATCATTTAGAAACACACGATTCTACAGTATTCTTGTATATAATTACACTATTGCAAATATGAATAAAACTAATAGTGACTGTTAAACTATTTCTTTACTGGAAAGAAAGTTATTAGCCACTGCTGCTCACCACATAGAGGTGTGAGACAGCTGTATTACATAGAAGATAATTTGTATGATAGAGAACTCTTGAAATTAAAATTAAAATAAAATCCCCAAACCCCAGAGTTTTTTTTGAGGCAGGTCCTGATTGTGAAGTATTTTGAGAAGTGCCCTTTTGAATGAACAGCACTATTACAGTAAACTCATTTAGGATTACAAAGCCAAATAATCCCTTGTGGGTTAAGGAAGAACCTCATCAGACTTGAAGCCATGTAAGATGTCACTGGGCAGCAGAATGTAGCACATGCTGACAGGAAAATGGGAAGCAGGACAAAATCATTATTAGATATTTTTAGCAGAGTGGAAGTCATGACTTGCTGTTACTAGTGACAAATTTGGGAAAGTTTGCTGTGCTCTGGCTAGCAATGGTGCTGCGTATACCTCACTTTTCTCTGCTGTATCTCGGCACCCTCCAGTCAGACAGGAGGGACTGAGAGCTGAGACAAGAATTTGGAACAATTTATTCTCACCTTTTTATCCTTGCAGCTCCAACTAACAGCTGGAACTTGTGTCGCATTTGTTATTGTTTTGTTTTTCTTTAACAAAACCTCTCTCAGCTCAGTATGTGGCTATAATTATTTTATTATATGGGGGTTAATTATTGCCTTGGTTAAATGTGGTCTAGTGGGTGACTCGTCTAAAATGCAGGAGAAACAGACTCAGTTCCTATTTTTGTTCTTTTTGCTGGGTGACCTGAAACAACCCTGAACTTCTGAATGTTCAGAAGTATCACTGGGAAATATAGAATACTGTCAAAAACTAAACCTTCATACATCAAGAATCACGTTTTCATAGCATTGTGCTCTGGAAGACCAGGCAATATTAAAAAACAAACAAACAAACACACAAACAAAAAGCAGCACCACACACCAAATGGATAGGTGTGAATGTATCCATGTGTACACATTTATGGACAGTAAGTAAATACAGAAATATTTCATGAGAACATATCAGAGTAATCCACATTTCATATGTATTATAACCTCAGAATATTATGCTACCTTTGATCTCTTGGAAATTATGTGAAGAATACTTGCCCTGACTGCTCAGCATTCCACCCTCATGGGATCCAAATATCATAATCATACTATATTGATTGATTTAGGTAAGGTTCAGGAAGAATCCTGCAGGTAGAAAAAGGACTTTTGATTCTTAATCTGTATTTCCTTGAATTTAGAGTATAAATAAAGAAGGCAGAGGGAGAAAACAATATTAAACTGCATTGTGTTCCCCACATTTTGGGAATGTAGAAAGTGCCTGTCTGACCATAATGAATTTCTTTTTATTAATGTCCAATTTCCCATCTCACTCACATATCCAGTTCTGATGGAACTGATGGAGTCAGTCAGCAGGGCCTCAAGCTTTATATCAGCTTTACATGCATACAACTAGGCCAATTAGAAGGGATGATTTTTAAAGCTTTATTGTGTCAACATGAGAGACCACTGACTAGTGGTGTCCCTCAGGGGTCTGTCTTGGGACTGGTGATTTTCAATAGCTTCATTAACAACATAGACAATGGGATTGAGTGCACCCTTAGCAAGTCTGCAGATGACACCAAGCTGAGTGGTGTGGTTGATAGCAAAGAAGGGAGAGATGCCATTCAAAAGGACCTGGACATGCTGGAGAAGTGGACCCATATGAACCTAATGAGGTTCAACAAAAGCAAGGTGCTGCATCTGACTCGGGGCAATTCCAGGCATGAGTACAGAGTGGGAGAACTCACCGAGAGCAGCCCTGCAGAGAAGGATGAAAAGTGGATGAAAAGCTGAACATGAGCCACATTGAGCACTTGTGGCCCAGAAGGCCAGCTACATCCTGGGCTGCATCAAATGAGGTATACCAGCAGGTTGAGGGAGGTGATTGTCCCCCTCTGCTCTGTCCTTGTGAAGCCCCACCTGGAGTACTGTATACAGGTTTGGGGTCCTGAGAAAAACAAGAATGTGGGACTGTTAGAGCAAGTCCAGAGAACAGCTACAAAGATGATCAGAGGGCTGGAACACCTCTCCTATGAAAAAAAATCTGCAACAGCTGAGGATGTTCAGCCTGGAGAAGAGAAGGTTCCAGGGAGACCTCATTGCGTCCTTTCAATACTTAAAGGGGTCTAACAAAAAAGATGGAGAAGGACTCTTTATTCAGGTAGATAATGATTGGACAAGAGAGAATGGTCTTATACTAAAAGAGGATAGACTTAGATTAGACAGGAAGAGGAAATACTTCACTATAAGGGTAGTGAGGCACTTGAGCATGTTGCTAAAAGAAGTTGTAATAAGTAACTCAGTGGTTGCATTTATGGAAAGGAGCTGGATGGTAAAGTATGAAATATCTTTTTGTCACATTGTAGCTCATGTCTCAGGGGAAAGCAGTTTTGAGGGAGCCTAGCCATTGTTCACTCTTCCTCTTCACTTGCAGAGCAGACACATTTCTCCACTTGAAAATTGCCTACAGCAGATCGGTAAGGCAAAGAATGATGCACCAAGGGAGATTTTGAGCCATCTTAAATATAGAATAAGCAGCCAAAGGAATGTGTAGAGGGAGGGAAAAAAAAAAAAAAAAAAAAGAAAAAAAAAAAAAAAGAAAAGCAGCTTGACCCATTCAAATGACAGTTTAATTGTTGATTTTATCAGCTCACTTCTGTCCAGAAGAGAACACAGCATGTTTATCAATTTTATTGGTAGTAAGACATCTGATCTTCGCCAAAGTTTTGTTACCTTTTTTTTTCTTGCAATAAAGTAACACACAGTAGTCGTGGCAGTCAGGTAAAGTCCCCACTTACTGGAGAAAGGGTAATATCATGCTCATTTTTAAAAACCTGGCAACTACCAGCCAGCCAGTGCTTGACAGAATTATGGAACAGATCCTCCTGGAAGACCTGTTGAAACATATGCTAACAGGGAGATGATTAGTGACAGCCAATGAGTCTTCACCAAGGGTAAATCATTCCTGACTAATCTAGTGTCCTTCTACGATGGACTGACTGCATCAGTAGACAAGGGAAGAGCAACAGATGTCATCTACCTGGATTTTAGTAAGGCCTTTGATATGGTCTCCTACGACATTCTTGCCATTAAATTGGAAGGATGTAGATTTAATGGATGGACTGTTAGGTGGATAAGGAATTGACTGGATGGTTGCATACAAAGAGCTTTAATCAACGGATCAATGACCAAATGGAAACCTGTAATATGTGATGTATCTCAGGGGTCCATATTAGGACCAATACTATTTGATATCTTTATCTTTGACATAGATAATGGGGTTGAATACACTCTCAGCAAGTTTGTAGATGGCACCAAGCTGAGTTGTGCAGTTAATATGCAAGACAGAAGGGATGGCATTGAGAGTCTTGAGGATTGGCTGCATGTGAACATCGTGCAGTTCAGCAAGACCAAGTGCAAGGTCCTCCACATAAGTCAAGGCAATCACCATTGTCAGTTCAGACTGTATGATTAACTGATTGAGAACAGTCTTTCAGACAAGGACTTGGAGGTATTGGTGAATAAAAAATTGGATATGAGCTGACATTGTGCACTTGCAGTCCAGAAAACCATGTGTATCCTGGGTTCCATCAAAAGAAGTGTAACTAGCAAGTCAAGAGAGGTAATTCTACCTCTATTTCACCCTTATAGGACCCCACCTAGAGTACTATAACAAGCTCTGGATTTCCCAGTGCAAGAAAAACATTGACTTGTTAGAACTGCTCTAAAAGAGGGGCATAAAAATTACCACATTATTCTTTATTTCTAAATATCACAGCAATTTATGTAACAGGTGTCTCAGTGTCTATCATCTGCATGTTTATTTGTTACACTGAACAAAGAATCCTGACTGTATTTGACCACAGGTATGTGAAGATGTGAAAATGCTTAACTAACAGAATGTCTTGCAGTACATGATTAAAACCTTTTTTTCATTAGAGTTGTCTTTGAAAATATATGTATATATGTATATATATTTTCAACATAGAACCACAGAATCATAGAATGCTTTGCATTGGAAGGGACCTAAAAAAACATCTAATTCCACCTCCCTGCCATGGGCAGGGACACCTCCCACTAGACCAGGTTGCCCAAAGCCCCATCCAGCCTGGCCTTGAACACTTCCACGGTTGGAGCATCCACAGATTCTCTTGACAACCAGTTCCAGTGCCTCTCCACCTCAAACTGAAGAATTTCTTCCCAATGTCTAACCTAAAGCTACCCTTTTTTAGTTTAAAACTGTTAGTCCTTGTCCTATCACTACACTGCCTGACCAAAAATCCCTCTCCTGCTTTCTTGTAGACCCCCCTTTAGGTACTGGAAGGCTACTCTGAGGTGTCCCCAGAGACTTCTCCAGGCTGAACAACCCCAATGCCCTTAGCCTGTTCTCATAGGAGAGGTGCTCTGATCATCTTTGTGGCCTTCCTCTGGACTTATTCTAATACATCCATGTCCTTATTGTGCTGGGGGTCCCAGAGCTGAATGCAATGCTCCAGATGGGGTCTCATGAGAGCAGAGCCAGCTCATTTTGAGCTTCTCATCAACCAGCACCCTCAGGTCCTTCTAATGGCTGCTCTCAATTCATTCTCCACCCACCTGTATTTGTACTTAGGATTGCCCCTACCCCACTGCAGGACCTTGCACTTGGCCTGTTTGAAACAAATGAAGTTCACACAGGCACACCTTTCAAGCCCATTAACAGGAATGTCACAGGTAACTGGACGTTTCTGGTTTCAGCTCCTTTTCTGGATGCTTCTCTATCATTTTTGTAAAGCTCACAGAAAGACTTCTTGACATACTTTTTTATGCAGAAATGACTGCATAATGATTAATTGATTATTAATTATTTTCATTTCAAGTGTTATCTATTCATAGATACAATGACAGTACATAACAGATTTTCAATATCAGGACTTGGTCATCCCTCTAACAAAGAGATAAGTTTATTATTATTTATGAATAAAAGATACAAATATAATTTATATAACATGAAACTTTTTTTTTTTTTTTAAGTCATCAATAACTTATGTCATTTTGACATAAACAGCTCCACAAAATCATTAGTTTGGTTTAAGTGATATCAGGTTTTGTCAAAGTGAGTATTTTAATTTGCTTGGAAGTTGTTTTTTTTTTTCCTTTTTTTTTTTTTTTTTTTCTTTCTGTTCCATAGAACAGACACAGAATGAAGAATATGGTGAGTTTCTCTTGTATTCTTTAATCATTACCTTGAGTGATTTTTTTGAGTTGACAGCTGCTGTGCTTACACTGACAGCTGTTCTGGTGTTCCTTGGCAAATCTATGTTTACCTCTTACCTTTCATTGTAAGTATGGAGAGGAAGGAACCATCCTTTGGTTCTGTCTGAAAACACCTGGTCTGCAATTAAACCTTCTAGTTGTTGTTTGAATATAAAGTGTGGATAGAGGCTACCACCTCCAGCAAATGCAGGAGAAGAAAAACAAACAAACAAACAAACAAACAATTTCAGTTCTTACTGCTTTTCAGCTTAAAAAGAGGACTGGTATTGGGGGAGTTACGTGTGCAAGCAGATAATGCTGTGCAAATAACACATGTGCATTTAACACTGAAAAAATATACAGATGCAAATTAGGGTCAATGTTTCACTGCATGAAGAATTAATTCCACCTAAGAAACAAATTATTGTTTCCAGTCTTTCTTATTGTGAGGATGTGGTACTCAGTCCCTGACTGATGGTCTTGTTTCTAACATTGTAAAGTTGAAAGAACAGAAATGTAATACAATTGCTTCAATGGGGCTCTGTAGTGAAGCACAGCCATTAAAAATAAACCTCTAAATGAATTTCATACGGTCTTACACTTTATTTCTGGTACTACAAAAAGAATCAAAAGGATATAGCCATGCAGAAATATCACTGATACTAGCTGCTCCCGCAGTTTGTGTGCATTTGAAAAAACATTCTTACCAGATTGTTTTATAAATGGCCTGCAGATTTCCTTTCTCTTTGATCCTGACAAATATATTCCTATCAAAACCTGATGGTTTCCTTCAGACAGTGAAGCTGGCTGACCTGTGTGGCCTTCAGAGTTGGAAGCTGAATTTTGCAGGTTGCAAAATTCAGTTTCACAGCTTAAGGACTAGTCTCTTCTTCCAACATTCATTTTCAGATCCAAAACACTTGATGTTGCCAACCCATTCCTAAACTAAAGCTAATTTTTAGGCTAAGTTTTCCCAGCCAGACATTTACAAAACTCATTAACTCCTAAATTCAAGTTAGGATATGCTTACACATGATCCTCCCAGCAAACAATAGCTAATTCTCTCCTTGCTTGGAGATGGAAAAAAGCCGTATGACCACATTTATCACAGTGCTGAACTCAGGTTAATGTACCCTATCTCAGAGCTACCTCTGAACAGAGTTTATTAGTATGATGTAAATGTTATCACATGGCCATTTTTCAGTTAGGAGAACAGGAAGAACAAGTTCACATCTGCATAGAACATGTTGCGTGGGTGTATCCAGTTACTTCATATTCACATCCAAACTTTTTTTCCTTTTCTAAATGTAATATGCCCTTTGCATTAGAAGTCTGATCATTGGCATTTCTTTCTGAGTCCCCCCTCTCCTTCTAATTTCCCTTGCTTTGCCTAGGTCTTCTCATTACCTTTCTTAATCCCTTGTCTGTTTCTGTCAGTTGGTCTTCACATTATTACACTTGTTTCACAGAGGAAAGATATCCACAGAGGCAAAAAAATACTCTCTGGGTTTAACATCTTCAGCTATATCCTTTTCCGCCTTGACCAAGTTACTCCACATTTATCTGATTTTTCTTCCTTGTCCTTAAAATTTTTTCATCAGAGGAACCAACTAATTCTCAGTAGGGAGATTCTCTAGTAATTTTGAAGATAAGAAAAAAATCAGTGGAAATGCGTGCTTTGCACAGATGCATGAAATTGTTTTGGTTTCTGTCAGCTTTTCCACCCACTGCTTTGCAGACTGCTTCAGCAATGGCTTTTGATTACAAGTCCCATGTCTAGAATCCCAAACATAAAGACCTCATAGCCAGTTGCAAGTGACATTAGATACATGTTGACTTGCTTAAATGATTTTAGTATTATGACATACCTGTGCTCCTTGGGACAACTTTACTGAACTGATCTTTTCTTCAAATAGCCTTAGAAATTCTCCCTAAGTACTTTCCTTCCAAGATACTAACAAAATATCTGTATGTCTGTATCCTTTCACAGTTTGGACTTAAAAAAATTGGTCCACCAGTCCTGGGTAAAAAGCAGGGTTGGCAGCTATCATTGTGCTAGCCTCAAGGAGTCAAGGAAATAGGAAAAAAAGCAGTGGCAGATTTGTCATCTGTGTGTATGTGTGGGGGTGAGCATTTCTCTTACTAATCGAACAACTTCAGGAATTTCACTCTGAGGTTTCTACATCTTCTGATGACTAATAAGGCTTTGTACAGTTTAATTTCTCAAGCTGTGGCTTAAGGAGCTCTTCCAAGAAGTCCGCACAGCTGCTGCTGTCAGAGGGCCAGGGAGCATCTGCTGTTTCAAAAAGATCTCTCCAGTTACAGATTTATCTGAACTTTTGTTATATTTATCAGAGCTTTTTCACAGTCCTGTTTTCTGTACACAATGCTCCTCTAAGGGGCAGTTATCAAAGACGAGTGATAAACTGCTAAATGGCTGGAAAAATCAGAAGCCATGAGGAGGGTGAAACACAGTAAGAACCAATTTCTCACAGGAAATACTACATCCTATTTACATACTGGGAAAAGTGCAGTGCAGTGCAGAGGCCTCCTGTTTGTGTTGTGAATACCTGGCAAGTTACTCTCAATGATATTACCTCAGGGGGAAAAAAAAAAAAAGACATCGCAACAAACAGTTTTTGAAACAAGTTGAAGTTTGCATTCACTGTGGTAACTCAAGACATAACAGGAAAGTCATACTAAGAGGGCTTATTTTTAACTTCAATTTCTCTTCTACACTTTGGGAGAATCAACTTACTAAGACTAAAATGCTATACAATAAACAAAACATACAGGTCTCCCTACAAGTTCTATTCAAAGCATTTTTAAAAGGTCAAATATAATTTCTTTTTTTTATGTTTTCTAGACACTAAAATCCTAATTCAAAATACCATAGAGTCGGTTGGAATCCTTCCATTGACTTTAATCCATCCAGGACCAAGCTTTACTTTGTATAAAATGAGGTACTTTCTTATGCCCCAAAGCATTACAGAACTGACAAACACCTTCAGGAGAAGGGTGCTCTCACTTTCCTCTAAACTCTCAAGTGTTAACTGTTCCAAGTATCAGATTTTGTGAGTCTGTCTCATAATGCTTTGTTGGAAAAAAGTGATACCAGGGAAGTATTAGAGGACACAAAGAAAGTATACTACTACAGCTGTAACTGCTTGTTTTTAGCCTCGATTTGCATCAGCCACCATGAGAAAGAATGACATAATCTGGTTCTAGAAATCAATGCCCAACCATTTAGAATGAATTATTACTCAGCAGTAAGGAGGGGAACACAATTTCCTAAATCATGCTGTTCAGATAACTTTGTGGTTTTTTATTTCAGTGGGAAAAGTCCAGATCAAAATGGTAATATTATACCCAAATAAAAAGGAAAGATGTTGTGTAACATCTAGTGAAGTGCCTTATCAGGTAAGCTATTTATGGAGTTCACTGGTGAAAATAGCATCACTGACACTAGAGACCACAGAACTTCCCAGAACTATACTGTTAAGCAAGAGAAAATTCTGCTTCTGCTCAGATCTGTGAAGAGATTAGCCAGAACAGCCCCCACCCCCACATCCAACCCCTCCCTAAAAAGTGTGACCATCCATTTTTATATTGTTATTATTCTGCTAGAGCAATAAAAAGGAATAAAGAGGCAAGAGTTGCTTCCTAATAGAGGAAAAAGCATGAATCTTTCCAAGAGTGCACTAAGGCAAGAACAAATCATAGGTAGCATGTGTTCTTAGAGCCACCTAATGAACAGCAATTGTTTTGTAGTAAAAAAAAAAAAAAAAAAAAAATCATCATAGTTTGTAGCAGTTTACATTTGCTTTAGCTGTTACTGAAGCTCAGATTTTTGTTTCTGTCTTCTTAGTTTGTGCAGGCTGACACATTGAACAGGGGCTTTTTGGATTATTTTTTTTCTGTGGCTTTCCTAATAAAGGGAGTCCAAAGGAATCCACTATTTTCACTGTTTTGAATACTAACTATGCTTTTCCTGTGGATCCATATATATTTTCACAGATGTCTCTAGACATTGTAGATGAAGATCAGTCCTTATTGGGCCTGCTTTGCTCCCATGATGCCTCCTGTATTGAAACCTGGTGTAGAAGTACTATTTAGTATAAATAATGTGCAGAATTCTCTACAGTAAAATAATTTTTATAACATGAAATATTCTGTGTTGTCTTGCAGTGCATATCATACACTGTAAAAGTAAAGTAAAATTGGTTAATTTTTTGTAACTTCAATGAAGTACATGTATGTAAACATAAAAAGGTCTCATATACTTGCAGTTTTTTCTGCTTCCAGCTTTCCCTTCCCTTCCCTTCCCTTCCCTTCCCTTCCCTTCCCTTCCCTTCCCTTCCCTTCCCTTCCCTTCCCTTCCCTTCCCTTCCCTTCCCTTCCCTTCCCTTCCCTTCCCTTCCCTTCCCTTCCCTTCCCTTCCCTTCCCTTCCCTTCCCTTCCCTTCCCTTCCCTTCCCTTCCCTTCCCTTCCCTTCCCTTCCCTTCCCTTCCCTTCCCTTCCCTTCCCTTCCCTTCCTTTCCTTTTCCTTTTCCTTTTCCTTTTCCTTTTCCTTTTCCTTTTCCTTTTCCTTTTCCTTTTCCTTTTCCTTTTTTCACTACTTTATTTGTAGGACTTTATTCATTAAACAGGTATATATTTTTTACAGGAATATATAAATTTTAGTCAATTTCATATAATTCATTAAACATTGACTAACATGGACAGACAGTGAGACATATAGATATGTTTGTAATGCCTGGAAGTTCATTGCGATGAGCAAAGAAGGCTGGGCAACCTTCCAAACACACACATATATAAAGATGAGGTCAGAAAATTGCTAAGTTGATAAAACAGAAAGCAGTGAAGATAGCACTCATGAATGTGCACTGTCTGACATAATCCTGTCTGATCCCAGGAACATAAAGTATGTTTGCTGGTGTTTTTTCTCTCAGAAAGGCAGCAAAACATACCATGCCTATATCAAAGATATTTTTACCCTTCATTAAGGCTTGCTGGAGCAACTGTCAAAGTCCCCTCCATCAAAACCACTTTTGTACACACAAGCACTCAAAGACAATTCTGCCTTTGCGAAAGGTTGGTAATTGATAATAAAGAACACTTTAGTCTTAAAGTCTGGCACGCTGTGCCAGAATACAAGGCAGGCACAATAATACACTTTCATGTCATGAAATTGTCTCACCATATTAATTCCTTCTGCAACTCCCATGTCAAAGGGCAACCACCTTCACACACATATACACATATAGCCTCTTCCCAAGCATTTGGTAATGAACATGATGTTAATCAGGTCTTGGAGATGAAATTACCAGTGAAGAATGAAATTCATCAGGACCATCATCAGAATACAAATAATGTGTGCTAAGATTTTGATATCTTTGAAAATTAGTTTAGTTTATAAAGAGGGCACCTGAAACACTAATAAAATGTTTTGCACAATGACAGGAATGTACCACAAGTTTTCATAATGTTTTATAAGATCAGGTCTGATGAAACATACTTTTTAGAAAGGAGTAATAGATTGGAAAAAGAAATATTGCCAGAAAGCAGTATTTTAACTTTTGGCTGAGGTCATCTGTATATTCCTTCTTTTGTCTTCTTAATCAAAAGCAAATACAAAGAGAAGTTTACCTGTGGAGGCTAAGCAATTCCCTGACATAACTGATCTTCTCTTGCAGATATTCTTCCTAATTTTTCTCTTTCAGGGATAATCTAAACACAATCCTTGTTACAAAGGATTCAGATTTATTTTTTTTCCAGGTCATACAATATCCATCACAAAATGGATGCTTTAAACTATTCAAAATAGATTTTCAAAGAATGAGGTATTCTTGATAAAGAGAATTTCAGAAGTGTATGAGAAGAGGGACTAAAGGTGGATATATTTCTGCAAGCACATTGCAAAAAGATATAACAGATGTTCAAATGCGTAAACAACTTATTCAAAGAGAAATATTTCAAATTTCTAGATAACCTTCACCACACTACTACACTAAGTGGTACTGTTACAGTTAATTGATTGGATTAGACCATTTCAAAATTAAAGAAGCATGAATTACTGGCTTCATTTTGACTGTTTCAAAATTAGAGAAGCATTAATTACTGGTTTCATTCTACAAACGAAGAGATAGGATCTCAACATGTTCCATCTAAGAGTCCCATGAAGATTCACATATAAATGTGCTATACAATTCTAATGACCTATCTTTAAAATGCAAATTATTTTTCCTTGGATGCATAATGTATTTTCTTGTTGTGTACCTCAGATAAGTTTCAACATCCAGAAATAAGTCTTGTAAAATATCAGAAAACCTGAGAGACATTCTAGATCCCTTTCATAAAGGAAGCAGGTCTTATCTGGTGCTATAGATACAGTCATGACAGGCTAACCTTAAATCACTGAAGCGTTTCTGTAACCTGAAAAAATGCAACAGAAAAATAAAAAATATATATTTTAACATGGACCATAAAATGCAAGAAGTTTAGGAAGAACTTCTTTACCGAAAGGGTTGTTAGACATTGGAACAGGCTCCCCAGGGAGGTGGTGGAGTCACCATCCCTGGAAGTCTTTAAAAGACGTTTAGATGTAGAGCTTAGGGATATGGTTTAGTGGGGACTGTTAGTGTTAGGTCAGAGGTTGGACTCGATGATCTTGAGGTCTCTTCCAACCTAGAAATTCTGTGATTCTGTGAAATATTCATAACTGGTTACAGGAAGCTGGCTGTATATGCAGGTACCAATAACACCTTCTAACTTCACCGACACTACAATCTAGATAGACGTGAGCCACCTCTGCCCAGGTAGCCATGTTGGATCTGTGATGTACCCTGCATACACTCATGCTGGGAGCTAGGTTATATTAGTTTGGCTCAGCATTACAATGACACAAGAGGCTAGATCCACTTTGTTTCCAGTGAGTGAGGATTATGGAAGGGTTCAAGACTACAAAATCTAAGCAGAGTAATGAACACTTAAACTCCATATCAAAATCATGTGTTTAACATATTTTGAGTATGATTGCTAATGCTGTGTGCTCCTCAGTTTTGTGAAACCCATTTTCAGATGCCCCATTTTCTCCTTTATATAGAGAACTCTATTAATTCCAGTAAGTGTCAGGTATTGCTGTCCTTAGTATATCAACTCATCAGTCTATTCCCAGTCTGGTTCAATGTTTCTGGGTGCATTCACCTCACTTAAATTTATGTATCAAAAAGATAGGTGTTTAATCCAAATATACTTTTCAGCTCCAGTGGAGAGAGATTCGCCTCTCCAGAGGGTGGCACGAACCTTCTGAAACAGCTATCTAAAGACAGAAAGAACAAATGATCCTGCAATATCTACTGTTTGACTTGACTATAGAAAGAGTTTCAGAGATCAAATTGAGAGTCCTAAATTTAGATTTAGATTGCTATTTAGATTGCTATTTGACTGATTTTCAATCTTATGGTGAGATTTAAAACCATGGAATACCAGCAATTCCAAATCTTTCTATGCTGTGTTTAATGATTACTGGAGTTTGTCAGATGGTTAGTACTTGAATCTAAATGAAAAAGAGGCTCTGAGGGCATGTTGTGCATTGATTTAAATGCACTGAAATACTGCTTCAACCTTTTAATTTTCATTAGCTAGGAAGTGGTGAGATTCCTCTGAACTTGCCCATAGCAGTGTAATCAAAACTATGTGGATAGATTAGGTGATTTAAAATGAGAAGAGTTTCCCACCCTTTCAAATGTTGTTACATTACAGCAATGCAGTAATTGAGGTGGTTGTGTGTGACTGGAATTTTGAGATAGAAATTGGTTTTATACCTATATCCATGCTATTGGTAATTAAATCGCCTTTGCTGGACACTATTTACTTGGTAGATATGGAAAGAAGACAACATCAAAATCCAGAGATATAATTTGCTAAACTATTAAACCAATGTGAGGTTGGCAACTGAAGTTGCAGGAAAACGGAAATGTAAAGGACTGATTTAATGACAGCTGTATATTATCACAAAGGAAATGCTTTGAATATCAGTGTCATTTATCAATATAAACAAAACAGTGAGTGAGGACAATAACCCATTATGGCATATATTTGTACCTCTGGTAACAAAACCTACCATGCTTTGTTCTCTTTTATTTTGTCATTCACTACCTTTGATACCAAAACAAAATAGAAAGAAAACATTGGAAAACAAGGTTATTTGATCACACACAGAGTCACTGTGGTTGTTACAATACTACTACCATACTACCAATATCTTCACATGAGATCAGAAAAACAATGAGTATAAACCCAACCAAAATGCTCTCACAAATGAAATGAATAAAAAGAAGGTTATCTTTAGTCCAGATCCTCAATCTGCAAAAATATTGATAACCACGGGACATTTCCTGAAGTAAATGTCAGAGACAATCACTTGATTGTTGTGATCTAATTCTCTTAGGAGCTAGCTCATTTTCCAGTGGAATCAGATGTTTTGATACCTAATTAATCAGCTTGTCACAGTTATTCAGAGCTTTGAGAGCTGCAGAAGGTGATTTCATTTTCTTTAATGCCTAAGCAAGCATAAAGACAAAAGTCAGTTTCCAAGCTGAAGAAAGCCGTGAAGCAGCATTTCCAACACCACAATCCTATTCCTGTATGCCCATTTTCCTGTGGCAGGTATCCATGGTGATTATTTCCAAGGGAATCACAATAACAAAACCACAAGTCTTGCACATGAATTATGCAAATCTTGCATGGGTTTATACTAAGTTGTAAGTGCAGGGAATGTACAGCAATGATGAAAGACACCTTTTCCATGCTTAGTTTGTTTGCTTCCCATCCCACAGCTTTTCTTTCCACCCTTTGCCTGCCTTGGCTGTATCTGCTTTGGCCTTCTGTAGTACACAGCCCTTTAGTATTACTACTGGGGTCCCACAGTCATGAATGTAACATAGCTCTGTAATGACGAGATGAATCCTAGAATCGTTTCCTACCACCTTTCTCTGTCATTGAACACTAAAGACTGTGAATTAACTTTGCTCATAAGTGAAGAAATGCAAGGGACACTCCACACTTAGAACCAGAAGCTTTACAAGCAGTAAAATGATCACAGGCTAGTTTCCAACAGATCTGAGTTTCCTGCTGATATCTTTAATTGATCTTGTCTCATAAATGAAGATTTTCCCACTCTTAATGCCATGTCTCCCTCTCTTCTTCTCCTATTCCCTCTGTAAATATTCTCCTGTACCTAATAATAGTAAAACTAATCACCCAGTGATTTCTTGCTTGTTTTCTTCCTTTCTAAACATCTGCTTTGTTCATTGCAGTTATAGGAATTTGTATCTTTGTGACCTGTTCCCTTCTGTTAAGTAGATTGAAACTGTCCGGGAGGGTTAGGAATTAAGTGGGAGGAGGGGCAGATAAAACTATGCATACAGGGGTAATCACACAAACATTTTCCTTAGGAAACACGAAACGTTAAAATAAAGATATTTTAGAACAGTCAGCAGCTCTGAAGCCTAACAGAGAATTGGTGGTTTCTAGCACTCTAGATGGCAATGTATGGGAAAACCTTAATCCTCAGTGCACCAGGACACTAACTTAATACTCCTGGGTAATATTAGGATGCCTGACAGCAAGCTAAATGGGATGCAGTGCAGTGTGACAGCTGCACATACTTCACGTGCTGCACCTGGCACTCCCCACCCCCAATCACCCCCAGGTCCCCCCCAGAGCACCACTTCCGTAGCAATTTGAAATGGATATGCCTCCAATAAACCAGTGCTGCTCTGAGATCACACCACCAAGCCTCTGAAGTCTGTAGCCAGTTCAGCTGCTGCACTGTGATTGCGTCCATCTGGGTTTCATACGGGATAGCACAACTGGGAATGTGAAAATAAATGCACCCAAGAGCAGGTCTGAAAGAAAGCCACAAGACAAGAATGGCAGGAAGGGAGTGGAACTTTAAGTGAGAAAGCAATAGAGATTGCAAAACGGGGAACCAGAAAAAAATAAAGCCTCCAAAGAGCAGAAAATAAATGATGCAAAATGGAAATGAGAAGAACAAAACGGAGTTAAGGGTACAGTGGTAAAACTAAGAAACAAATGTGAGGTTAAATGCAGATGGAAAGGGGAATCCTTGAAGGTGAAAGAGGATTTGAGAGGAAAATAATAATAAACAAGTAAATGGACCCTTGAAACAATTTGTAGAAGTATTTGATTAAAAATCACGCTTTCAATATTCTTTGCTAAAAATAGAACCAAAAAAAATTCCTCAAGAGGTTTATTTTTTCTACCAAAAGATGCTGGGGGGACAAGGTGATCCTTACAGCCTTATTATGTACAAGAACTGTACTATCCCCATACTTTCCCTGACAAGCCACATCAATAGAAAGATAGAAATATAGGAACAATGAGACAATAAGAAAGTTGCAGACAGGGGCTCCAAATGTACCAACCAAGTGGTGACCTCCAAAGATTCGGAAAAAAATTGCAGGGTGGTTCTTGGCTCCAGTGCCAACAAAAGCCTGTCAGGCACAAGGAAGCTTTGGCCCTTATGCAATTCCAGGATTGCACCAGTAACCACAATGGGAAGCTACAACCTGACCCTTCAGGCTGAAAACTGCACAGGAGACAGAAGGAAAACTGCACAAGGCAAGGTCTTGTTCCCATGACATATTCATCAGCCTAGCCTTAATGCCCTTGTACTTCACAAGAAAAACAAGGACCTTCAATTTATTGGTACCTTTCCAGGTCCGAATACTGAAACATATGCCAAAATTGTGACAAGTGTAGTCAAATCTTCAAAATGATCTATCCTTTCCCAGATGGTTGGGGAATAAACTAATTTGCAGTGGGGAAAAATATCCTTTCCAGATCCTCGGACTGACAAGCCTTAATGACACCAAAGATGCAGCAATTCATGAAGGTTGTGGATAATGTAAGATCACAGTGCAGCCTCCAGTCACATCGACATGTGCAATAGAAGCCCATAATGTGACTTTACCACGGTTTCAATGTCCACTGGATCTGAATCCTCAACACGTTACCCCACTGACTTGTACTGCAGGCAGAGAGTACAGAGAAGCACCAGAAGGGGAGTGAATTTTTGTATTGATGCAACTAAACCGTATCCTAGGCAAGTCCCATGGCACTGGTGGAGCTAAAGGGAAAAGCAGGTTGCATACTTCCTATATGTGTAAAATAGATTTCAACTTCCTCTCTTTATACAATCTAGAGAAGTTTGCATATCAACTTCTGGATTTTGTGCTCAGAATTTACAGGTCCATAAGGCTGGTAGATATGCTAATGAGGGGAGGAAAAGAAAAAAAAAGCCCCTTAATATGGGGATACATCGTGCCTCCTTGTGTTGCCTCCTTTAAAGTGCACACATGAAAGTAAACCTGGAAGAAAAGAAATAGAAAGGCCAGCATCTTTTATTAAACTATTTTGTTGTTGTTACCCAATCCTGAAAGCAATGCCAGAGGTGAGAATTCCAGTTTCATTTCTCCATCCAAAGACAGCTAAATTCCCTGAGCACTGCAAAGCACTGCTTTAAAGACAAGTAAAGCCTGGGCTGTTTGCCACACTGTCTTAACAGTTGTGCAGGCATTAGGAGGGGTGTTGTGGGCAGGCCTGGAGCTCTGCTTGTTTCACATCATCTGCTGCACAGAGGAGGGTCTGTGAGCACAATGTACCCGCTCAGGCGATATCCACGGCATCTTTCCCTGAGTGATTGCTAATAAAAGTACAGATGGTGAGAGTGATTAAAAAGATCTCTTGCCACAAACTCAACAAGATTGGGCTGTGCACCCTGTTAGTAAGGTGAAAGGCAGCCAGCAATGCTATGCTTGGAAGAAACCATTCAAACTTACTGTAAATGCAATGATGCTTTAAAAAGCATCAACATAAAAGAGAAACTATGACAGTGAAAAGGATTCTACAGTGACTACACAGAAAACACTGACAGAAGCTTTCACAATGGCTGGGTATTCAAACTGTGCCCTCTACCCCTCCCCAAACAGCTCTTGTGCCCTATAGGGATTCTCTAATGTCTAATAAGAGTGGGTCCAGGCCTGCATCCGTCTCTCTGCAGCTGCACAGACAATGGCTCCTTGTCTATCTGGGTCTCTTTCCATGAAGCTTGCAAGTTCAGATTTTTGCACTATTTCCTCTCTGTCAAATTGGCTTGGCAATACCAAGAGAGTTCCCAAGTTGGTTTGGACAATGGGCAGACACACACGTATTCCTCACACCAGCTATGGTTGTATAAGCCTTTCTTCATCAGAAAACTATGCTAGGTGAGACCATCCGACACTTTTATTTCCTCATACACAGAGGGCTCATTTAGCCACTTCCAAGACAGTGATAGAGAGCTGCTCTTTCTGTAATCTGGTGGTGGTTAGATACGTCTCTTCTACATATGCCCTGAAAAATCTCTTTCTTTCTCAAATAAACAATCCCAAACCAAACAACCAAACAAACAAGCACAATTTTCTTAGTTTCTGGCTCTGAGCTTACAATATAAATCACTTAACACACTCAGATAACAAGTACAGAATGTAAACCTTAAACATACAAGGGATTTTTTTATACATATGTATGGAAGTATGGCTTCTTACAGACCCAGTTTCCTACTAGGAAGGAGCAGGATCTTGAGGATGTTAAATGGCAAACCTTTATCACATTCAGTACCAGGCTATCAAATTGTTACAGTTCTTCATTTTCTTCAGAAGTGTCACTGGTTTTTTAAGATGTCTGTAAACTGATCAAAGTTAAAAAGCAAATATTTGTTGTAAGCATAAATTCAGCAGGAAATCCAGAGACCTTAGCACGGTAATTTCAACATAAAAGGCAGTGGTTTCCATCCTGTTCAGCTGAGTCATTTCATTACTAGCAGGAAAAAAAATAATTTTTCCTGAGGGTTTAAGAGTGCATCTTGAGTCAGGAGCAGTTTGCTGGCAGGGCAAAGTAGGGCTTCCATATGAATGCTTACAAAATAAAAAATTAATTGATCTCTTTCCATCTTCTCTGACACTCCTAGCATGGACTTTGGGTCTTGCACCACCCTCTGATGATACCCTTTCTATCTCATGGATCAGAAAAGCATCCAACACCTAAATTAACCACTCAGAAACTTAATGTCAGGCAGGAGCAAGTGTTATAGATTCACAGTGCACTAGCAGAAGTGTATTAGATCATGTCTGTCAGTTTGGTGTGTGAATTAGTGTAGAGTCAATTAGCGGGTGAGCCTACAGAAATATAGCACTACTAAACTGTGGTGTGTGCTGGGAGCAGGAAGCATTGACCAGCTCAAACACACCAGCACTGCCCTGCCAGTTCCTGCTCGAACGAGATCCAGGAAGTATCAGCTGCAGCCTTACAGTACTTATAGGTGGCTTATAAAAAGGGATGGAGAGCAACTTTTAAAATGTGCAGATAGTATTAGCACAAGGAAAAAAAAAAAAGTTTTAAACAAAGAGAGGGGAGATTTAGATTAGATATTAGGAGAAAATTCTTTAATCGAAGGGCGGTGAGGCACTGGCAAAGGTTGCCCAGAGAAGCTGTGGATGTCCCATCCCTGGAGGTGTTCAAGGCCAGGCTGGATGGGGCTTTGGGCAACCTGGTCTGGTGGGAGGTGTCCCTGCCCATGGCAGGGGGTTAGAAACAGTGTATCTTTAAGACCCCTTCAAACCCAGCCATCCTATGACTCTATGAAGTGTTGTTTTGCCCCAACATTCCTCTTTTCCTGTGGAAAATAAACTCAAGCACCATTTTCTGGTTTCAGTGCAGTCATTTATGGCTGGTTATAAGGCTTTGTGAAAAGCCTGGCCATCCATGTCCCTTGAGGAAGCAAGGTCCATCCATGCTAGTGGACCTGCAGTGATAACACCAGTGATGTGTGAAGCACATGTTCCCTACTAGCTGGATCTCTGAAATGCCTTTGCCAGCATGACCCATTTTCTCGGAAATGGTAGTCTGAAAACAGAGAAGAGTGTACCAGCATTGAGCTGAAACTGAGGGCTCCCAGGCTGAAATCCACCCAATATCACCTCTCCCTAAGAAATCAATACTCCAGCATCTGCAAGGTGATGGCTTTTATGTAGTTTGCATATACTCTACAGATCAGCCTCAACAGAATGGAAAAAAAAAAGAAATCCTTTAGTAATGCTAGGAAAAAGACCAAGTTTAGAAACTGCATGTGGGACAGGACACCAGTGCCCCTACATCTGTGTCCAACAGAAGAAGATTCAGGCCTGCCAGCAACCATGATCAAAGTGAGATGCAGCCACCGGAGCCAAAGAGGAAGGGTGAAAAAGACCTATTTTGAAGTGCAAACCTGTCATTTTTTTGCTATGTGTCACTATGTCACACCTCCTCAACAGGACCTTGTTCTTCCTATTAACGATGTGATCTTCAGGGGCAGTAGGTGCTTTCAAATATCGTAACCAGGTGAAAAAGTATTTTGTAGGCTGTGTCAATTTGGAATTCAGATTGAAAGTTTAACCTCATAGTTTTCACAGTATGAAATCTTCAGGCAAGTCAGTATTTACTGATCAATGATTTGTCAGTTCTTCTTGAAACTGCCTTGTAACAGGTCCTTAGATTTTTCAATAAATTTGCAATAAAAAGAGAGAGGAAGACAGAGAGGAAGTTATGATGAAATAAAAACAAATGATTCCATTCAACCTGAAGCTGAACGGCAGCACAGTCCAATACAGAACTCCCTGCCCCAGACGCTGGTCACCTGAGCTCAAAGCAAGACAAGAGGCTTCCATGATTGATTTTCCAAATGGAAATTTCTACCATATACCAGACCTTGGTCAATTAATCTCATCTGTCAAGGATCATCTATATCATTTCTTCCTAGAGAGTGATATTCTTTGTGCTCTATCTCTTTTTCTCTCTCTGTCGGTATTTTTTTCTACTTTATTTCTCCAGTCCAATCTATTCTCTCTTTCTCCTTTCTTCATGCTCTAATAGCCTTTTCTGTACGTTGGGGCTATGCCTGAAACTGGATCTTTTAGAGACAAAGCAGTGCAGGCAGGAAAAATTTGTAACAGCATAATTGTTTCAATAGTTCTACTGAACAGCAGTGATAAACACATCCAGATTTTGCTTCCCTCCTCAAACTGGTGTAGCTCCAGAAGAACTGGTTCAACAGCTTCAGTATAGGACTGGCATAACTGCAAGGAGAATCTCAGCCATAATGCCCGACCTGTCTCAAACCTGTTTGTGGAGCCTATTTTGTATTCAATCAAAAGCTATTCTTTATTTGTGCTACCATTACTGCTTTCTGCTTAAATATAATCCAGTGCTTGTCCTGGCTACATTTTTAATAGTAAAAGCATATAGTATGAGCACCTGGGTTTTGGCAGTTCATTATTCCTGCAAAATAAAGAGGAAAGTCCAAGTCCCAGTGGTCACTGAGAATTTAACCTTGAGTTCGAGTTCTAGGGCTGAATCCAGAACCATCATCTGCTGTCACTCAAATCATGTAGAAAGAAACAGATAAAATAAGCAAGCTGGCTGTGCTGCGTGGAAGAAAGAACGGAATATTGGGATCAAGTGACTTCAAGTCAACATTGTACATGGTCAGAAAAGAAAGCAACAAAGTGCAATACTACATGTATATTTGACGAGTGGTTTGTGTATCTCTTTGGTAGTGCCTCTGTTCAGACAATACCTGATTGATTTATATTTTTATAGCTTTCTTTTGAAGTCAACAGCAAACTGGAGACATTTTAGAGAATAACAAAAGATTCGGATCTTTGGACAGTTAAAAAGAGAAGTTATTCTAGGCAACAGAATCTAAGTAGTCTAAAACCAAGGTGGAATGGAAATACATTAATCTCTTTTATAGCCATACAAAGATGCTAGCATGTGTTTGGGATTGGGATACCTTCTTTCAATGACCATAGAAGCAATGAGATTTAGGTTACACTATTTAGTTAAGATTATGAAAATAAGAGTTATGCAATGGAGCAACTTACCAATAGAGGCTGCAAAATTGTTGTCTCTGCACATATTCAAGGTGATGCATGGCACCTATCAACTAAAATAGTTTTAAGAACACAGTAATCAAACACACTGCTGTACAGAGGGGAGGACTGGATGACCACTCCAGGTCTGCTTCCTATAAAGACTTTATGTATTGCTTCCACTGAATGAATAACACATTTACTTTGTTGCATAGAAAATATTAGTATTCATTGTTTATCTGACACTCACAAACTACTGTTTTCTGAAGTTTATCGATCTGTCCAGGTGCCTGGAGTAGAAAGAGTGGTTTTAGTGTAGTGCAGAGAAGAAACTAAAAATGGCAAATTCTAAATGGGGGTTAAACAGTATGTCATGTATTTTGAGGTCATCTGTCATCAAGTAGCTTTCAATACAAGACTGATCTTGTCACCTACAATGGAAAAATATTTCAAGCTTTGCTGAAATACCTCATTTAAACAAACCAGTACAGGAAAACAAGTGGCAGCAGCAACATGGAAGGGTGTTTTGAATGTAACTATTTCTGTCTCCTTCTAGTCCATTTTATATTTTCCCGCGAATGATCTAATTAGGCAACGATCTAAACCATTGTTGCTCATTTTTGCCTGCCAGGTTAGACAAAATATGGTTCCTCACAGGTTGTTTCTCTGATAAGGAGGTGGGGTCAGTTGCTTCTTTGTTGTGGTCTCCTGAACTTACAAGGAAAGTACACAATACCTGCTTCTCTAACCATGGTAGGCTCAAACAATGGGAGAATCTGGAAGCTCTCATTCCAATTCAGAGGCCTCCTGACAGTTTGCTTTTTTTTTTGGCTTTCTGTCAGGGCCACACTAGTTGTTCTCTTTCTCTCTTCTGATCTTCTTGTTGCTCTCTGGTTTGCTCTCCCACCCACAGTCAGGGAGCTGCAGCTAATGCTACCTCAGCCTTTGGGAACAGTTTCCACATAATTAATTACTGCTAAACAAAGGGTCATTTTGCTGTTCCCCCATTTAATCTCAATGGCAGGAATGACAGAATTTCTGTCAGGATCAGCACACTGAAGGATCAAGTGTATGCTTTCCATCCAATTGCAAGCATAGCATTAGGGCAAGGTAGTTTCAACAGCACGAAAAGCAAGTTTCCCTCAGGTAAACAGAAATCACACAGCCTCTGCCATATCCTGAAATGCAACTCTTGGAGGTCTAGCAGTGTTTCCACCTATGCACAGTAAGGTGCAGAAAAAGCCTCCTAACATAACCCCTGGTTTATAACCTCAGGTCAATGGGTTCCCCCTTAATATTTAGCTTGAAAGACTGTATTCTTCCATGTAGGCTTAAGGACAGGAAGGATTCATAACACAATTGCTCAAAAGGAGCGTACGATTTTTGCTGTTTACCTGTCATTAAGGAAGGTTTACCTACCATTTATTTCACCACACAGCATTTCTTAAGAGATACTTTAAAAAAAATAAGGGAATTAAGATCTTGCACTGTCATAATCCAAAGCAAATTGAGGTGTAACTTTCAATCACCTTCTTATATTACATTTTTGCTGGAAGTTCTTTGAAAAACAGATGCACTTCAGAAGTGTATAAGTGTAACTACACAACAAAATGCATTAATAATGTGCAATAAATAGGTATGTGGTGTAGGTTTGACCCCAAAAGTGCTTTCCAGGATTAACAGCTGAGAAAAAAGTGACCTGAAGTTTGAAATAGCTTCCTACACTATTTTGACAACAATAGACTATCTCCTCAATCCTTTTGTCACACTTCTATTTACAGTCACATTTTTTATATGAGGAATTTCTTAATGTTCTCTTGGCTCCCTGTACTATGCTGACAACAAACTCTCATATGATGTTTATAAAGTAAAAATAAGAAGTTTTTGTATAAGATCAGACTTCTCTCATATAGATCTTCAGCTCTCACGTTGCCACAGGAGTTGTTCAAAATGATGTCCAAACTTATCATTCTACTCCAAGCATACATTGCTTGACTGCTACAAACAAGTACTGTAGGATTTGTTTAAGTTTACTCAGACACGTGGCCTTCACCACTTCCATCACACATCATATACATCATTCACTAGACTATATCTACACAGCATGCAGAACCGGCCTGTAGACACAATATTGACATGACTGCTGATTTCTCTACTCGCGGAAAGACATTAGTCAACTGTGGCAAGGAGAACTTTCCTAATGCCCTCCCATTCCGAGTCTCTGCCCCTAGGACAAATAGAGCACCCAAATTGTGGGGTTCCCAGATGTGGCTGCAGAAGTTCTGTGTTGGTTCATCACACCCCTACCACTGCCTCAAGTACTTGTTTTTTGCTTTATGAAAATCACAATTATTACATTGAATAGTGGAAAGTAATCATCCTTCCATTCCCAGAGGGTTTCTGGCCACAGAATTTATTCTTTCAGAATATCTCTTGTATTAATTCATCATCAAGCTCTGAGAATACTCTAGGTGACAATCTGAGAAGTCATCTATCACATCTCAAAGACGACTCTTGGGAACTGTGACCCACAGAACACTACACAGTCACAATTTCACATGTGTCCTATAGTGCCTCTGTAAGCTGACAATATTGATTCTGGCATTGAAGCTCTCAGACTTTCATATTACAGGATCTGCTTTTTTGACAACAGACTCAGTATCCCAAGAAAAAGAGATTATTTTATAACTTTAACCTAACGTCCTTCATACTTGTTATGTTATACCTATAGAAATAATGTTTCTCTGTCATCCAGATCATTGTATTTGATGTTGGAAAGAAACCTAGAAAAATTAAGTATTGACATACTGCCAATAGAAATTAAGTATTTACATACTGCCAGTAGAAAACAATTTAGAAGTTTGGACACTAGTTCTATCTTGATATCTCAGATATCTATCGTATTGGATTTCTAAACCCTTAAAAATCCTCCCCCCCCCCCCCCCCTTTTTTTTTCTTTCTTTTTTTTTTTTTTTTTTTTTTTTTTTTTCCTGCCAATCTCTATCTGATTATCCTTCTCTGCACCTGGTCCTTCTACTGGAAGTCATTCAGTATTTTGCCATAAGTGACTTCTACAGTCACTTAATTGCAAAAAGGCTTTCTTCATGTTTCTTCCTGTACTGCAAGAACAAAACTTGCAAAATATCACTGGATATATTACTGGGTCTCCACTTGAACCCCATATATAAAACCTTTTCTGTTTTTGGAAAGAATGAAAGAAAGAATGAGAGAAAGAAAAAGAAAGAAATAAGAAGGAAGGAGGGAAGGAGGGAAGGAGGGAAAGGGGGAAGGAAGGAGGGAAGGAAGGAAGGGGGGAAAGGGGGAAGGAACGAAGGAGGGAGGGAGGGAGGGAGGGAGGGAGGGAGGGAGGGAGGGAGGGAGGGAGGAAGGAAGGAAGGAAGGAAGGAAGGAAGGAAGGAAGGAAGGAAGGAAGGAAGGAAGGAAGGAAGGAAGGAAGGAAGGAAGGAAGGAAGGAAGGAAGGAAGGAAGGAGGGAAGGAAGGAAGACAAATACCCAGAATGGCATATATCCACAAAGATAGCCACAAACGCCAGTGGCAGCACAGTTTTGTGTCACGTCACCACCTTTTAGGTCACAGCCTAAGGTATGCATAGGTCACATCCCTATCTGAAGTAACTGCAAGCTTACATCTAAATTAAACACCAATCAAACGTGTTTATCATGCCCATATGATGAACACTGCAAGCCTTGGATGTTGCAGGATGCTAACATTTAACACCAAGAAACCAAAACCCTACACTACAATCTCCGGAAGGAGTGAATCAACCATATTCCTTACAAACGAGGGGTGGTATTTCAGAACTTGTTCTGAGCTCACTGGAGGTTGGTGTTATGCCTTGAACAGTCTAGCTTTGACCTGCAGGTGTCAGGCCTCTGCCAGACATAGCAGATTTCCCTCCAAGAGCCACCAAGACCTTTGTACTAGCTGCTGGCAGGCCATTATTTGTTTCTTCTTTTGGCAGGATTGTGCTGCTGTTTGATTCCAATCACACATCTCAAAAAACAAACCATGGAAGTAGATGCACTCAAAGAAGTAACCTTGTATTATCCGATGGTAGCTGATGGTCCGAAATGCCTTGCCCACCTCCATTCAGTCTGTGTTCAGGTGTCAATGTCAGCCCTGAATTCTCTGGTGGCAACAGGACCTTGATCAGCATTATACATGTATATGTCTGTCATGCTTGCTAGCAGAGGGATGCTCAGGATCAGACTCTGCAGATGCCAGCCCTGTATGGACTGTTTCTTCAGTGACAATAATTAGCCACCCTCATCTGGATCAATTTTCTTGGTCTTGTCCTCCACAGGAGGTGGCTACATTGCTTCTGGCTATCAAGCTGGCCCAGCTGCCACTAGCTCTCACCCTCCAGCTTCACGCATCAGAAGACTCTGACAAATTGCCTGTCTTCAAATGCATCAGCTGCCAGGCACAGAGCTAGACCATTTCAGAGACCTCCATCTAATGCCAGGAAACTCCTTAGTTTTAAGCCTTCCTTTAATCTTTCTCTTTTCATTTATTACCCGAGGGGACTGGGCATAACTCTAACACAAGTACATCAATGTAACCAAGGATGAAATCAAGCTGTTCAAGGAAAAAATGTGCTTTGCATAGATCTATGTCAAATAATAACGCCATAACTTGAAAACCACTGCGCCCCTAGCAGCTGCCACTACAGTCATGGAGCAGTGGGAATTTTATAGAGAACAGCATGGATTAAACAGTGACATCATTCAGGACAGTGGCTACATTAGCAACATGGCAATGAAGGATGCCCACCTTCCACCTTTGCCTACAAGAATACCACATTTTCTTTTGCATTTCTTGTCATTTCTTTTGGATTTCGGTGGCATTTAGGAATGTGTTAAAATTACACTTTGCTGGAATCTTTTCTATAAACACTGATATTTTGAGGTATGCTCTGCTTCCCTTTCTTACCCCCTTTGCTGACAGCATGTATGTCACGGTACGCTAAGGTTCTGCTCTTTCTGTACCAACAATTGATGTTTGTTTAAAGACAGCAGCTTGAGAGGAAGGAGGCTGTGTGAAACTGATGGCACATGTTATTGGCAAAAATCCTTCCTCTTAAATGCTCTTCTGCATAATATAAAAGGAGTTTGCATCATTACAATAATTTTCTAAGTTTCAAAAAAATGGAGGGGAAAAAAAAGGTTGTTTGTTTTTTTGTGTGTGTGTGTTGGTTTTTTTGTTTGTTTGTTTGTTTTGATGGTTTCTTCCACAGAATCTTCAGACTATTTTGTGTTCTCCGATCTGCAGTGCTTCTGTCACAGCAAAGAAATGAAGTTCAGAGCAGATGGGATATTTCACTTGAAATTTTGAGAGGCCTTAAAATATATATATTTTATACATACATATCTTATATATATTTTTATATAAAAATTTGTTATATATATATAATATATTTTATATTTTAACATGGTGTTTTTACATCAAAATATAAAGTTTCATCAGAAAATTTGAACACCTCTCTTTATTTCACTTCCCTCCTCCAGTTTTGCCTCTTAAAAGAGAGGACAGTTATCACTTTCTGCGTGTTGGGACAGTGTTGGCACAGCAGTGTTTCTCTACAGATAAAATGTGTAGGGGCCATGTCTCAGAGAGATATTCCAGAAGTCTGTTCCTCCTTGGGAAACACTTTAAATATCTGTGATATGGAGGTGAAGTATCACTTCCCCTGTCACCAGAGTCACAGTCAGAGGTACTTCTCAACCTGCTAATAATGAGCCTCAGGGTGAAACTACAGCGATGCTGGACTGCTAGGTAAATGATACAATGCAGTCACCTCTGAAATGTAATGAAACCAAACAGCTGTCTACTCTTGATATTTATTTTTCCCTTGTTCTCTAGCACCTGAAAAAACCTGCCCTGGAGATAATAATGCTTCTTGGTGTCAAACAGCTCGGGAATCTGACAAATGTCAGAGGTGAAGAGATGTTTTCCCTGCCCGGCCCCTTGCCTTGATAACAGAGGAAAGGTCTGTTTCAGCCCCCATTCAAAGTGTTTATTTAATTACTGCATTTCTTCAACATCGGGCAAGCTGGCTTCTACAACACATTGACTAACCTATTTGGAAAGAAAAGAGCCGTGTCTGGCTAAATTATGTTTGTTGTGTTGGCACTTACTCAACAAAGGAGAATGGTAAAGGGCTGCAATTGCATCAGAGAACAATATCTAAGGCCAGCTCTCTGGGATCGCTTTGAACTCTCACTCATCGTTATTTTATGCATCCAATCTCCTTTGTGCTTGTAGAAGGAAGGGAAGAGATGCACTTGAATCTTGCCTTTAGGGCTTTTAATCAAAGCTGCAACTTTCCTGATTGCGACAGTGGATTTTCAAGCTCCAAATTCAAATCCCATGATTCTGTGGGCTGTGAGCAGAACTGTCTGAAGCACTCTTTAACAAGAGGAGCCTGCTCCCACTGTCAGGAAAGCCAAGTAAGTTTCAGGGCTTCTGGGCTCCCACGGCACTGCACAGAGCACGGTGACAGGGCACCACAGGCTGTGGGTACAGACTTGTGCATGGACCGAGGCCTCCCTCCTCAACCAAAGTGCCTGTAGCATTTACAAACTCCTCAGCGGGCTTTCTTCAGGTTCATCTACCGCTGGACCAAGCAGCAGAGCAACTTGTGACAGATGCAGCTGAAGAGGTGAAGGGCCGGCCATCTCGGCGTGTCCCTACACACAGCATGGCTGCAGCCTCCCACATCAGAGGCACACCTGCTCTGAAACTGTGGGTAGCAAGCTCAGGGTGAAATTGTGGTGAAGTGCAGGAAGAGCGGGAGGTTGGATGTGTAGCTCTGCCAGTAACTGCGCCAAAATTTTACTGACCACAGGGCCAAATCTGGAATTTTATCCCCCTCTCTGCTCCCCTTTCTGCCCACGTCGCCTCCACCTTTGTGAGTTTAGATCATCTCATACTGCTCTGTCACTGTCACTGCTACAGGGAGCGCCCTGCCCAGAGCCGAGCCCAGGGGGGCGATGTCAGGGGGAAGCCCCCCCGCGCTCTGCACCCCTCCCGCCGCCCACCAGGGGGCGCTGTGCCTGCAGCCCGCAGCCATTACCGCGGTCGGGCGGTAGGGGGGGCGGGGCCGGTGTGCCTTGATGGACAGCGCGGGCAGCCAATGGGAGCGCGTGGCGCGGGGAGGGGCGGGCGCGGGTCGCCATGGCGACGGGCGGAGGGGAAGGAGGAAGGGGGGGGGGGGCTCCTCCCTTTGTGCGGGGCCCGGCGCGCCGCCATGCATGGACGGGCATGGGATGGGGAGCGCCGCGCCCGCACGCACCGCCGGGGCTCAGCCGCTGCTGCTGGGGCTGCTCCTGGCGGCGGTGCTGCCTCAGGGTACCGGGGGGAGGGGGGGGAGGGAAGGGAAGGGAAGGGAAGGGAAGGGAAGGGAAGGGAAGGGAAGGGAAGGGAAGGGAAGGGAAGGGAAGGGAAGGGAAGGGAAGGGAAGGGAAGGGAAGGGAAGGGAAGGGAAGGGAAGGGAAGGGCAGGGAAGGGCAGGGAAGGGAAGGGAAGGGAAGGGAAGGGAAGGGAAGGGAAGGGAAGGGAAGGGAAGGGAAGGGAAGGGAAGGGAAGGGAAGGGAAGGGCTGCAGTGGAGGCTCGCCCGTTGACCAGGCGATGAGCTGAGGCACGGGGTTGCCTCATCATCGCCTTGAGAGCACCGGGAGCGAAACGCCGGGCTGGTGCCTTGCTGGGGTTAATGGTTTTAATCCGTGGCTTGCCATTGTCTGGGTGGAAGAGGAGTCACGCTGGGGTCATCTCAGCCCTGCAAACCTCCTTATGGCTGTCTTTCTGCCTCACAACCCCTTCCTTCTCTCTAATACGCTGTTTTCTCAACAAGCGAGCACCGTAATCTCTCTTCAGGGTGTTCTCTTCCACACATGTGGGTGTAGGACAGGATTTTGCTGTGCCGCCTGATTGCTTTCTACCTCCTGTTTTTTGTGCTCAGGTGACTGCCAGCTGCAGACGCCGTGTCGGATTCAGAAGTGCACCACTGATTTCGTGTCCTTAACGTCGCAACTCAACTCGGCCCTCGATGGCTTTGACCTGGAGTTCTGCAAGGCCCTGCGAGCGTACTCTGCCTGCACCTACCGCAATTCCAAAGTATGCCGCGGAAACCTGGTCTACCACTCCGCAGTCCTTGGCATCAGCGACCTCATGAGCCAGAGAAACTGTTCCAAGGACGGCCCCACGTCCTCCACCAACCCCGAAGTAACCCACGATCCCTGCAATTACAGTGGCCACACAGGAGCCAGTGAACATCCCGGAGGGGAGAAGACTACCCCCACGTACCTATTCTGTGGCTTGTTTGGTGATCCTCATCTGAGGACTTTTAAGGATCACTTCCAGACATGCAAAGTCGAAGGTGCTTGGCCTCTCATAGACAATAACTACTTATCAGTGCAAGTGACGAATGTGCCTGTGGTCCCAGGATCCAGTGCTACTGCTACAAATAAGGTATGGATTGTTCTTAAACACTGGGTATGCATACAGAAGTAGAAGGCCAGGACAGCAGAGTAAGTCGCTCGGCCTGCAACGGTTGAAGCAGCATTGCAGCTTGAGAATCTTCAATTAAGTAGTCTGAGAAATTAAAAGTGCTAGGCTCCTCTTCTGGAAAAATTGATTATTTTCTCAAAAATAAAACAGCTCCTTTTCTTCCCCAGGCTCCTCCCTCCTTTCCTCTCTCCCCCTCTCCCGCCCCCCCCCAAATTCACCATACATATCACAATATAAACATTTAAGAATAATAAATTTGATTGTCAAAACAGGTATCAAATTGCAGCATCTGTTTCCCTGCACTAAATAGAAATTCTAGGCAAAGAGAAGGAAAAGACAGTCTTTGCTTTCTTAAACTCTCTAAGTTGTATAGCCATAACAGTAGAGAACAAAAATCCATTGACAAAGTGGCAAACCTGTGATTTACCAAGATGTTGAGGATTCAGAGCAGAGAGGAGGGGAACTGCAGAGAACTGAGAGGAGGTAGCAAAAAATGACATTAATGCCAAATGGTTGTTAAAAGGTTTTAGTACCCTGGCTCTAGAAAGAACCAGCAGCCTGAAAATCCTGCCAAGTGTGTATATGTACCTTTTCAGACAGGCGAGGCTTAAAATGGCTATCAGCCGAACCACTTCAAGTGGCTAGAGAAGGAAAATGTGTATTGATGGCATATGTCATTTCCTTCTTTTAAGAAAAATATTTAACTCTCTCTGCCAAAGGCAGGTAACAGGTATACCTACAGAAAGAAAATGAGATACAAAGCATGAGCCTTGCTGAGATGTCCTGTGATTTACATGTACCTTGAGTCTGGGGTTAAAAAAATGCTCTGAACTTTTGAAGATAGCTTTTCATTAGTAAGCAGAATGACTTGAATGTATGTTTGAAGCTGATACTGCCACCTGCCTTGTTTGCTTTTTGAAGTGAAATAGCCTTTGTTTTTGCCGTGGTAGTGTAGCTCTTAGAGACTAATATACCTTGATCCTGCATGTACAAGATTATTTCAAGATCATCTGTACTGGAGAGTTTTCACTGTATCATTAAGTTCAGAGGTAGGTTGGAGGGAGCACATTTTCTAAGGAGATGACTGTGCAGTATTGTTAATAAGTGAAAATCAGTCATATCACTGCATTTCTGTTGGGTTTTGAGATGCTGACTTATGTAATGCTTATATCAGTGAAGCAAATTTTGGCATTTGAGAGAGGCCAAAGGTTGGACCGATATACTACTGAAATTCAAAATCACCTTTTCCTAACTCGTTATCGTACAGCTAACAGTCTGTATTGTCAGTGCTTAAAGACTGTAAGATGAAGGCATGAGGCTAAGCTGAATATGCTTTGCAAAAGAGATTTAGACTTAGGTCCCTTGAAATCTGTTCTGTGGGTTTCTTGCAAGATGCTGAAGTACAAGGAAGTACCATTTCATGTCTCCAGTAAGCTTCTTCCCTCAGTTTTGTTAAGTTTTGCAGGAAGCTCTTTTATTTCCTTACTCATAGAGATAAAACTAGAGTCTTTCTGTCCACAGATACTGTGGCTGGCCAGAGTGGGACGGTAGTAGATAGATGATATCTTAACATTTAACTGGCCACATTCTAGATGTGATTGACTACAGTAGCATACTATGCCGGTGTATGTAATCTCATGCAGATAACTAAGAGGAGAATTTAAGGAGATAAATATCTGTACATACTGAGGAAAAGTACATGTATCAAAGAATGCACCTTCTGTCTTTGTTTCTACTCTCAAAGTTTTTTGTTTTATTTTTGGCCTGGCATTCTGGAAAAGGTGATAATATATTTTTTTCTTTTATAATCATGGTTCAGTATTCCTGCATTTGTACAGATACAGCTGACCACTGAAACAATTAAATTAAATAAGATGTATGACTTAGGATATTAGAAATGTGTCTAATAGTAGTCTCTGTTACCTGGTATACAGTCCTTGAGCATTTTCTTTCTTTGGCAGGTAATCAAAATTGGATCAGCACACCTGTTTGTAGAAAATGAAGGTTTTTGAATGCACGAGTAATTTAGCAAGATAAATTTCAATACCTCCAGTGCATCGTCATCTTAACTCCTTGATTTCTTTATGAAGCAGACTATTATAACAGATACAGAAAAAGCTTGTTAAAATTGCACTACCACTATTGCACTGATGCCTGTAACATTTTCACTGGAGGTGTTCCACTCTGTGATGGTGGAGAGTCTTCTGGAAGTACTTCCCTTATTTTGGCCATGGGTGCATAGCTTAAGGTACCCTTAAAGAGCTACCAAAATAATTTCAGTGAATTTTACTTACAGAGTATTCCCTCCTTGCTGAGAGCATGCAGATCCATTGTTTGCCTTCTCCATAAGAAAAGCTGCCAGAATGCTATGCATCATTAGTCTTGGTTTCGTCATTGCCATTATTTGGATATGTCTTTAATGGGAAATAATAACAAAGGTTTATGCTGATCTTAAATTGTGCAGAAGCCAAAGCAAATACTAAACTGCTAACTAGACTACTTCAACCACCCTAAAGCAGACTTAATGAAAACAGAGATGAGAAGAATAGAGGTTTTAGTTTATCCTGAATGCCCTTTTTTTAGGGAAAGTAATTAGGGAAAGCCATAGGAATGAAATGTTGTACCTTCATCCTATATACAGTATGCTTGTGAAAATGGCTTAACTATCATTTCGCCGTATAGGTGGTTACTGCATTCAGATTTATCATAGCATTCTGGTGTACCATGTTTTAAGGAATCGTCAACAAAGTGATTATTATTTGTAGAGTTGTTCTGTCACTCCAAAAACTACGAGACTTGAGTGACCCCAGCAGTCTGAGGGCCATCCAGTAAGTTCATAACGGAGAAGAGAAAGCCAGGAGGACATTTTAAACAAAGAATGCAGAATAAAAATCTGTTTCCCCCCAACTTACTCTGTGCATCTGGCCGGGAAGTGTGGAAAGCTGTAAGACTCCTCCTTTCATTCCTTAATTGGAAAGGTATGTCCTCCAGTGGGAGTTGTGTATATATTCACAAAATGCTCTGGGCAATTTTTTGGTAGGTGTTTTGCATTTTTCTGTTGCCCATAGTGAGGACATCTGTGTATCCAGAGTGAACAAAGCTATTGTATATTCTGTGGTGCAGTTGAAACTTGCAACTTTTTTTTTTGTTTGTTTCGTTGTTGTGTATTGTTGTTGTTTTAGCTGGTCTGTTCTGTTTATGCCTCTTGGCATAGGATTGCAAGGCCTTTCAGATCGATAATAAGGGATTGTCACCAAGTAACTGCACTTAGGTCAATTTCTTTTTCTTTCTCACAGACTTCTGTATGAGTTTTGTGTAGGTTACTGGCATCTTTATATCTGATTTCCTCCAGCTTTAGACACAGAGCACTGCAGACTTTGAGGGGCTTTCTGAGAATGGATGTAGGGGGCTGTAGAGGGAGCAGGTAGGAAGTATGTTGGAGAATGCATTAAATAGAAGGCATTGCTGTGTGCTTCATTTAAGGGTTACAACGCTCCCATCAGGATGACAGCTGTTCTCTGTATCACTAGTGCAGTTGTCCCAAACAGCAAATGGAGCAGGGGCGCTTGGGCTTCCCTACCCAAAACCTTCCTTGCTTGCAGTAATTGGAAATTAACTAGTTTTCCTTATTTAGGTGCTTTGTAATGGACTGCCTGAGAATGAGAGAGTGAATGGCAGGACAGAGAAAGAAAACCAAATTGGCTGTGGAAAACAAAGAGCTCTTACCAAAGTTGTTTTACTGAGCATACAGATTTTAACCTGAGTATTGGCTGTGTTAGCAGGGAAGTGTTCCTCTTCTCAGAGTCAAAACTCTTAAATAGTTCTTTTGCACCATGGTTTCTGTTGTTTTTCAGGAGATCAGTGCAGACTGAATACTATGTACTTACTCTTCAAGCAATATTAAAGAGCTTGTCTTCCTGTTACCCTTCAGTTGTTCTTAAGTGGGAACATCAGATAACCAACCACGTGTTTTTTCATCTTTATAGACATTCTTCCTAAGCTCAAGTTGAACTTGGCTTTATTTCTCAGAAGTACATGCTTCAGTTTTGTTGGAGGACGTCAGCTAAAAGCTGCTTTGTCCATGAAGTAAAGCTGATTCCTCTTCCTGTTACCTTGGAGTGTTTCATTTCAGTGATTGAAGAGTAGAGAGGGCTGCAAGCAGAAGGGGAAAGGTAAGGGCCTGGGGTTTTGCACTCCATGCAAGGTAGTGCCGTGCTTGGGCATGTAGCTGGGCATAAGCCAATCAAATGATTCAGCAGGTAGCTGTGGACAGCTTGAAAATTGCAGGTGCAGGAGCACCTGCAGTGGATTTGGGATATTTCTGAAAGGCACATGCCTGCCAGTGCCTTTAAGACAAGCCGTCTGTTCTCACAGCAAGAGCCTCTTGCCTGTGCCTTGACTAGACTTTCCAAACAGCTAGCTACTGAATGTCCCCTGAGCTGTGTTTGCACTGCAGTTAGGGCAGACTGAAACCTCCTCTTGGGTTTAAACAGTGTGACAGGTTCTAATTTAGAATCCTTTTCATGCATTGCAACTATAAATTTACACCTGTTGGTGTGCTTTATTTTTCTATATCTGTTTTTTTTTCAGCTTCATAGAAGACAAGGTAGAAGAAATAATAAACTTCTACTGTGCAACTGTGGTTAGGGCAAATTGGTGCTTTGGTTCCTGGTAACCTTTTGACCATAACCAAATGATGGTTAGTTCACAGCGTGTGAAAAGAATTATTTTTTTTTTGTTATGAATAGCAATGGGTGATAGAGAAGCTCAGGAGAAAGGGATGTTGGCACCATCCTGGCAGCAAGACAGGCAGTGAATGTAGTTTTGAGGTTAGCTTCTTAGGCAGAGGCTGCAGCAGAAGATACTGTCTGCTGGGTGCTGTGTGTTTTGGTTTGAGGGATTTCCTCTGTGCTCTACAGAAGATGCAGATAAGCTCTTTGGTCTTGTGTTTGCTCTTGGAACTCAGACTTGTCAGGGGAATGCAAAGCTTCATTTCTGACACAATTTCTTGCATCTATCTCAAGCCTCAGCTCTGTGCTTGTGTATTCAGCACATTCCTCATGATCCTGTCCATCGGGAAAGCTCATTTAATTCTGTCATGGACACGTTCCCTATGTGCAAAGCTTTCATAGGGTTACTTTGATGTGCAGCACAGTTTGGGACAGTCTCAGAAGAACAACACAGAAAAACAGCCACAGCTTTCCTGGGCACAGGCGATCTGTTGAATTTGGTGATTTGCCAGCTTCACAAGTGTGAAGATAAACTGTGCTGTTTCCTGGTGTTCAGAACAACCTGGACGTACTAAAGGGTTTTTGTAGGACAAGCTGTGGCAGTTTGTCAGGCACTAAACTGTTTCTTTGTGTGTTACATCTGTGGAACTGCTGGACAACTGCTACAGGGACTTCACTGGCTTGAACCCCTTCCTTTAGGGAGAGGAAAACAGAGTACGCAGGAGGACTCCGCCAGCAGCATCTGTATGAATGCCTTTAAAGCCTTGGGGGTCTTCTGGGGTCAGAAGGACAGAATAAGGTCATTCCTGTAGGTGGCACTTTTTCCTCAGACTTGGATACGTGAATTAAGTGTTGATGTGGTAGTAAACAGGCTTTACTTCCTTGCTTGTTTGCTCTCACTGCTTGCTACTCCCTCACTGCTGCGGAGGGAGAGGTCTGCTTGAAAAAAAGAGGTAGAATATTTTAGCTACTATTCACGTTGCTTTAGGAATTAAAGTTGTAGGGCTGAGCAGTCGTTAGCATTTGTGAAGCACCTTTTGGTTTGTTTTTTTTCATCCAGAAAGGCATGCAATGCATCTTAAAATGCAGTAGCATGTGATGTAACTTGAAATTAGGATATTGAATCCAAATTTTACAATGAATCCTTTTGGTTCTACTTAATAAAGTCTCTCTAGCTCTACCTTTCAGCATGGGCCATTACTCAGGTGGTTTTCTTTGGGTGGTACTTGGTTTCTTAGATCAGTGTGTGTGATTCACACCTGTTGCGGCCCTCAGGAAAGAAAAGCTGTGAAAATATCTGTTATAGATTGAAAGTTATTTAATGCACTGGGATTTAAAAAAATATATCCTTTTAATTATATGTATATTTGAACTCTGAAAGCTTTTGGATGTCATTTAAGGCCGTCATGTACACTAGGGAGTTGTCTACCTATGAACTCTTAAAAGCTACCTTACACATACCACATAAAGTCCTTCACTGCCTTCCCAGGGATATTTGAAGACCACCGATCTAATACCATAAAACTTTCTGCTGAAACATCTACCTATTCTCCAGTGCTTAATTAAATTACTACTAAGCTATCGGGGCTGTATTTTTCTTGAGTTTCCTTCAGATTTTTCCAAAGTCATTGCTTGCTCAGTAGGTAGTGTCACCGTCTTGCATGTGATACTTCATGCTTCATGTGTGTTTTCTGACATCTGGATGAACTCTTTTTTTTTTTTTTTTTTTTTGTCAGCCTCTTTCCTGAGGAATTTTCCCTGCAGTAGGCATACAAGTGTGCACATGCTAAACTTGTTTTAGAAAGGAAAAAGTATAACGTAGTCAAAAATGTCACCTTGAAAACTTAAACAGGAAAAGCTTTGCAATTAAACTTGCTTCATCTCCCTTTGCAACAAGGTCTTCAGTATCCCTCAGGACCAAGTAATGAGATTGAGGTAGGAACTGGTGAGAGAAGGGAAGGACCTTAGGCTGGGCAGAGAGAGAATGGGTTCAGAGCAGCCTCGATGAGAAGCAGCTGGGGTTCTCATCACGCAGAACTCATAAACTCAGCACATTCCTCATGATCCTCATGTTTGTTTATGAGGTGCTCAACATGAGCTGTCGATGTGCATCTACAGCCCAGAAAGCCAACTGTGTCCTGGGCTGCATCCAAAGAAATGTGGCCAGCAGGGTGAAGGAGGTGATTCTCCCTGCTCCCATGGGACTCCACTGGGAACACTGCGTTCAGCTCTGGAAGATCATGCACAAGAAGGTCATGGACCTGTTAGAGCAAGTCCAGAGGAGAGCCATGAAGATGATCCAGGGGCTGGAGCACCTCTCCAATGAAGACAGGCTGAGGGAGTTGGGGTTGTTCAACCTGGAGAAGAGAAAGCTCTGGGCAGGCCTTCCAGTACCTATCAGAAAGCTGGAGAGGGACTTTTTGTCAGGGATTGTAGTGATAGGACAAGGAGTAATGGTTTTAAACTGAGAGAGGGTAGGTTTAGATTAGATACAAGGAATAAATTCTATACTCTGAGGATGGTGAGGCACTAGAACAAGTTGCCCTGAGAAGCTGTGGTTGCCCCATCCCTGGAGGTGTTCAAGGCCAGGTTGGATGGGGCTACAAGCAACCTGGTCTGGTGGGAGATATCCCAGCCTGTGGTGGAATTAGATGATCTTTAAGGTCCCTTCCAACCCAAACCATTCTGTGATTTGATGACCTTACAGATCTCTGGTTGTATTGATCTAGATTAGAGCAATATGATAGGACAGAAAATGCAACATCCAAACTTAATGTCTAGAGCCACAATGTTTAAATATGGTTGTCCTTGGCAAGTCTTAATGGTCTCTTTGTTGATCCTCTTCAGGAGGCATCCTTGCGAAGTATTTGGGGGCCTTCGTTCACTTAGGTGTTCATCCCTCATTCAGCATGAAGCTGTGACTGCTGATTTTGCCTTAGGGTGAAGGCTTCTGTTCTCCCTCTCTGTCTCTGAAGTTGTTTGCATTTCATTCTTTCAGAGGTAGGAGTTTTGGAGAGAAGACTTAGATGCTTCCTGGTAAACTTTGCTAGGTCCCTTGCTTAGCTGTTCTATGAAGCAGCCAGTTCTGTCTGTCATTAAAACCATTGCCTCTTGTTATCTCCAGGTTCGCTCTGTTGCTGAGTGGATGCAGAGCTTTACTTCTGCTGAAATGTAAATCATTCTTTCTTTGCAAAGCAACACAAAAGTGTCCCAGGAAGTAGCTTCTTCATCTGAGCAGGCTGAGATAGAAATCTGTTTAATTGAAACTGTTATATAAAATACAACACCTGATTTACTTCACGAGGCTCTGGATTATGTGCAGAAGCACTAATTGCTTTTCAAATCTCAAGTATCTCTTCTCTAGGTTGGTGAGTTTACTTCAACAAGCACAAAGATGTGAGGTGGTCTTTACAACAAGAAGTGTGATTGAACATTTTCTGAATCTCGATCACAAGCATTCAAGCTCTGCTTAGCTGTGGCTCACAGATACACTTAGCAGATCACTTGACTGATGATGGTCTCGAACTAGCTGTGTAACTGATTAAAGCAAAGAAAAAACGTTTGAAAATTCCAGACAGCAACTAGCAAGAACATACGGAATGAAAATAGCGAGTGCTGTCAGTGTGGGTGAGAGACAGACACAGACTGAGTGTGTCAACTAACCAGGACGTGCCAAATACTGAAGAACAATGCAGTACTGTTTAGAGTATGCCTGCATACTCCAGAGGAGGAATTATTGTAGAGGAAGGAGGGAAAAGGGTAGACTTTTGTCTTTTATGACTGGCATGGAGAGGTGAGGCTAAAGAGATTAGAGGTGTTATTCAGACTGTCTGTAGTGCAGCTGTTTACTTAACCTCTAGCTCTGACTTCAAAGCAGAGTGGTAGGAAACAAAAGCTGTTGAGCAGAAGTGTGCAGGCTAAGTGAAATTATAATGTGAGGTTGCCATAAAGTAGACCTTAAGGAAAATTGTAACGTTAATTTGAAATACCCTCTAATGTGTTTTGGAGTACTCTGAATCTTGTGGCAGAGTGCTTAAATGACAGACTAATGAATTCTGATGTAATCAATCAGTCAAGGATGAAAATAATGAAAATATTTATTTTTGGTACAAAATATCCTTTGACCTTTTCAAGAAATCATTATTTACTCTGCTTCAAAACTGTAAAGGAGGAAGCATCTCTGTTTGTAACATTTATACGTGATTTCTCATTGTAATTTTATTTTTTGAAAAAGCCACTAGGCACTCTGAGTTTGGTCTGCCAAATAGCCTGATTATTCCCTTCGAGTAAGACTGGAGGACCTACTCTTTCCTTTGTGGCGTATTCAAATAAGTGTTAAAGTTTAAAAGGCCAGTCATAATCTTAAAAGACTGAGTAATTGCTTTGTAGTTGTGGTTTTTATGTTGGAGCTCACCCTTCAAAGGCATGACTTGGAGTATCTTTTGGTGTTGCTTTGGTTCTCCACCAGCACATTACCGAGCAGCAGCAGACTGAAGTGTCAAATCTCCCAGCTCCTGGGACGGATGAATCCAGGAGCCATAAGCACTTACGTGACTAGCTGTTCTTCCTGCTCGTACATCTCATTTCAGCGCATGTCGTGTTGGTGGCTGATACAGCACCAAATACATCCGTGCCTTTACAGCAGTAAAGCAGCAAATACATCCGTGCCTTTACAGCAGTCTCACCCTGCTAATCCTGGCAACACCTCCAGGAAGTAACGAGTACCCGACAAAGGTCACACAGTCACTGTGAGAGAGGTGGTGAGAATACTGGGGGTGAGGGAAGCTGAATTCTTGTGGTCCTTTCTGTGCTTTCACGCAGTTCAATCCAGTTCTGCTCTGGTGGCTAGTAGTGCAGGAATTATTTGGCACATTGCTCCACTGTGATTGCAGGATGCATTCCAAAGTGTTAAGAAACCATCAGGCAAGAGGGAGTTGTGATGCTTAATTAAATATAAGCCTTTTCCTTTCCTGACCCTGTTGCAGTTACCACATGCTAATACTGTTGCTTCCAGGCCAAGTTAAGAACAAATTTAACAATTGCCACCTGGGAAAATATTGCTTTAAGCATGTGTACAGGCTGTTTTCTGCTTAGGCATGAATGCAGACAAGTGTCAAGGTCTGGACTAGCGGGCAGTCCCAGAAAATCTCAGCTGCAAAATGGAAAAGAGATTCAAACGACTCTTTTTTTTTTTTTTTTTTTTTCCCCATGATCACTAACCTTTGTTGTTTCTTTTTCTTATCTCTCCCCTCCAGATAACTATTATCTTTAAATCATACCAGGACTGTACGGATCAGAAGGTATACCAAGCAGTGACTGATGACTTGCCTGCAGCTTTTGTTGATGGTACAACAGGTGGAGGCGATGGGAACACCAAGAGCTTGCAAATCGTGGATAAAGTCAGTGGCAAATACATCGAAATGCATGCCAGGCATATTGGGACCATGGTGTACATACGTCAGCTTGGGCGCTACTTAACGCTGGCCATTCGCATGCCTCAAGAGCTGGCCATGGCCTACGAGGAGAGTCAGGATCTGCAGCTGTGTGTGAATGGTTGCCCTTCAAGTGAACGTATAGATGATAGTGGCCACTTGCCTTTACCCGTGAGGGGCCAGTTGCTCCCTCAGGTAGGCACTGCTCATCCCCGGTCCGTGTACACACTGGAATCTGCGACCACCAAATGCAACGAGAAGATGCTGGTGAAGGACATCTATTTTTACTCATGTGTGTTTGACCTGCTTACCACTGGTGATGCTAACTTCACGGCTGCTGCTCACAGTGCCTTGCAGGATGTGGAGGCATTGCACCCCAGAAAGGAGCGCTGGCATATCTTTCCCAGCAGCAGAGGTGGTGCTGTGGGCAAGGGTAGCCAATTCTTTGTCAGTCTTGGACTTGTGTGCTTGATCCTTGTTGTGTTTTTGTAGGTGTTGTTGTTGTTTTCTTTGTCTATAACAAAGTTTTGAAATATATATTGTCATAATATATTGAGTAAAGATGAGTATATATGTATATACAATGTATATGAAGGGATGTTTTGTCTTGGGACGCCCACCAGATTGTACATACTGTGTTGACTGTTCTCATGTACGTTGGATGTAGTATTCTTTGTATCTATTTGTTTTGCAGTTGGTGAAATGTTTTATAATGTCCCTGCATTGGGACCTGATAGAAAGCACTTTATTTTTTATATATTAAATATTTATGTGTGTATCTGAGTAACTATATTATACATATACACATGTACATACAGTACTCAGTGCTCTGCCTAGCTACTGCTTGGTTTAACAGATTTTTTTACTGTATTAATTCATGGGGATATTTTCTACACTTTCTCTTACTGTAGAGACAGCACCTCTCTTGTCCTGTAACGATGTCTGTATTTTACTGGGTTCCCTAGTTAAAATAATTTAAAAAGGAATCATATTCTGTCCTAATGGTCCTCCCTTCTTTGGAGGGAGAGAGTGAAGTGATTCCCATTAGCTCAGAAGGCTATCTCGGATAACATGATTTACAGAACCTGCTATGTAATTCTGACATTTCATACTTCCATGGCATGAGTTTGAAAATAAGCTAAGTGAATGTGTTTGAGTGAAACTTATGTGGCTTTGTAGAGCCATTGGAGAGATGATTTTGAAAGACACTAATGGTGTACTTTTGTAAGTGTGTAACATTTCCTCTTCAAAGTAGCTGCTGCAGATGGTTCTGCCCTGGAAGGTTAAGTCATTCTGCACTTACGTGTTAATTATATCAGTATATTAAAAAGGGGGGAGGGAAATGAGGCACCTGACTGCTGTTACTGAGGAACTAGGAGAAGAACGAGTTGGTGGCTTAAAGGCTGGTTTTACATAGTGCCTTAATCTGCTGCAAGAAACTGCAGTGTTTGTGCATGCTACAGTAACTCCAGCTCCAAGACAGGCTTGTTTCCCTCTTGAAACTATTCATCTGAGGTTCGTTGGACTGATGCATTAGCCCTGTTCTGGAAAAAGACCCAAGTAGCATTTGCCTTTGCTAGAAAAAAAAAAAAATTGAGCTCGTGTTTGCTTTGGTGGAGGGAGATGGACTTCATTTGTACAGCGAAAGCTCATGTTTTTTATGAAGACTGGCAGGGTTTATGAAGTTCTGGCAGGGTTAGGGATTACTGTGTGGTATGGACAGCAGTAGTCTTCTCAAATGAACTAATTAATTCCTTTTTTGGATGCGTAACCGCATGCAGGTGTTACTCTGGGAACACATGAGATGAAAATAGTCAGAACTGAGTTAAGGCAGAATGTGAAAATTTGTTCTAGGCTAGATCCATTGGCAGCTTGTTTTGTCGGTCTAACTGCGTGATGGTGCTGTTTGAGCTGAGTTGGACTTGGGGAATTATGCTGTGTCTGATTTTGTGGTTCCCAGAGTTGCACCTGATGGTGACAGGCTTCTCCCTGTTTTGGGTGGCTGAACTTCCTCATCACTGCTCTGAATTTAAAGGTCACATGGCTGAAAGCTGATGGACAGCCTAGCGTTGCTGCGGTGATGCATGTACTTTCGGGGCAGACACTATAAACTGAATAATGCCTCTCCCTACATGCTTTGTGTGTACACATATACAAACACATATATAGTATATATGTATATGAGCATTGAGCTGTGAGCCTCTCAGGTAAATAGTATTTCAGAAATGTAGTACTTCCCCTAAAGAGTTTTCAGTTTTCTTCCTCCCGCTGTGGGGATTTCTTGAGAAAATGTTATTTGCACATGTTCATTCTTGACGTCTGCCATCGCCAAGAGAACTTTAGTTAATGCCAAACGTGGATATTTTCAAGCTAGTGAATGTTCTTTGGAGAGAACTTAGGCTTACAGGGAACATTGTTTTTTTTTGCATATGCTCCAAATGGCTGTCTTTTAGAAGGCTGCAGTTTTTAATTTTCATGCCTGGAAACCCCAAATTGTGTCAGTCCTTATAGAGTCTTTTAGATACGGTTCATAAATGTACCAGTAAATATATGTTAGTGTGAAAGAGTGACTGTGCAGTGTGTAAATACTTTAAATTATTATCGTAGAAGAATAAAGTTGCCTGCCCTGCTGAGGAATGCCTGTGATGTGGTGTTAGTGACCCCTGGTGGGGTGCAGGGAAACTGGGGATATGGGTTAACCCACTGGGCAGGCAATCTGTAAGCAAAGCCCTGATTTCTTTCCTAGCCATCCTTTGTTGCATAGGAATGTGGTGAGTACCATTGCCATACTGCCTGGCAGATGCCTGCTGCCCCTCTGCTAGATAAGCTGCATAGTGAAATCTGTGACCAGCCACTGCAATCCACGCCAGTTTATTGAAGACACTTTGTGGGAAGCCAACAGCAGGAACCATCGCTTCAGGATCCCACTTGTACACTTCCTTTGCAGTGTTTGCAGAGGTACGTAGGAGAGCTTTTAACACGGTGGTCCTGATACTGTGTTCATCTTGATGGGTCTTACAAAAATCTGCTTTAAAAGTTACTGGAGAGCTCTCAGATCAGAATAACCTTGGAAGAGAAAACTATCTGCTGTGAAACTGAAGAGGAAACAGGCATCAAAAGAATTAAAGGTACAGAAGAGCCCACAATACTAGATAACTGTGTATAACGAGATGATTTAATACATGGGAGCTGTAATATTTCAGCTGCGAGGCTAATCACACAGTTTGATGGAAAACTGAAAGCACCAAAGCTTACAAAGTTATATCAGGCACTAAGAATAAACACAATGAATAGTGTTTTGCTGGGCTTCTGTTACAGTTAGAATTTGAGGGGTAGGAGGTAGATCGGTCTTTGAAATGCTTTGTGGAAACAATGGCTGTAGGAAGCGAAGTTCAGTGTAGTCATGTTCAGTGTACGTGAGAGAAGGCCTTCGTATCTGTAAGAGCTTATTTTCAAATGTCATTTACCACAACTAGCTCTGCAGAAGGCAATGTAGCTTTATTATCTTTATTATCAGTAATTTAATACAACAACTAGTAAGCTATTGTTGAAGCTTTCTTTGTCTTTAAAAAGGTAGCTGGTGATTTGGATGTCAATGGCTTACTTAAAAGATTATTTTGAGTCTCTTCTAGAACATTTTAAACCAGAGTATTTCCTAATCCTGTGCTAGCAGAGCTCTTAACAGCAGCTGAGGATAGTTCTCTGTAGTTGGGACTGATGACTTCCCTAGGAAGCCCGTCACAGAACTGAGCAGAGTACTGGGTGCTTAATCCTTCATTTTGTATGTACATATGGTTTCTGAAGGAAGCCTCGCCTTACAAAAGGGAATGGCACACTCAACTGACTGTCAAACCAAAAATTCTCTCACTTTTCACATCCTGGAAAACCTGGTTGGAAGAACAGTCTGCACTGAGCACCTACTAAGTGGGACACGACCTCATGCAATGTCTGAGAGCAATCTGCCTTTCAGCTGAGTTAGGCCCTCCGATATGCAAGCACATCAGTACAGTTCCTTTGAAATTGCTGCTGTTCTGCCAGAAAATAGGTCCCCAACTGTTTAAGGTCTGTTACCTTAGCGCTATGGATACCATGTGTTTGTTTTATGGATTTTGAGGATGTGGAGTGGCTATTTGCTTACATATACCCTCACTGAAGCAAGCAATGTTGCAAGCTTTGCCCCACCTCATGAGTGTTTTATTAGGGGACATATTTAAGAAAACAAACAAATGGCTTGTGGCTTTCCTCTCTTGTGAGACTCATAGCACAGTTTGAAATCTAGCATTCGTTTTATTCTTCATGTAAGTAGAGGTGAAGTTTTACAGTGAAGCTTTCATGCTTTGAGTTCTTTTAATTCCCGTATGTGTCTTGACTGATACAAGGTGTATCCCTTTCTGTCTTTCCCTATTCTGTCTATTCCCTATTCTAAAGCTATTAAAGACTGCTACATATAAAAAGCCTAGACGTGACTAGTAATGACTTTTTTTCTTTTTTGAAAGGTGTTCTGTGTTGCTGTTTACAAGCTAAACTTTCTTCTGTGTCATGCTGTTAGTTCTTTTCATCCATATTCCGAACAACTGAAAGTTGTGTGGGCCAGTGTTGTTCATTAGATTTTATCATTCTAATTAATTAGCTTGTTTTGGAGAGCAGCATAGCCACAGATCAGGTACAGGTGTGCAGGTAAATTTGTGATGTTGATGGAAAACAATTGTATCTGATCTGGTTCAGAATTCTTTTAATCTGGCTAAATGTTTGTAAATCAGACTTAATTGAATTAAAAGCTGCTGATTAGTAAATCAACTATGACCAATAAGATTGATTAGAGACATTGGGTACGTGCAGGGGTAATCTTCAGACCTGATAACTAGCTTCAAAAAAGACTTCTACCACATGTGGATTGTCAGTGGTTTTATTTGTAAGAATTATTTTCATGATTATTGTAGTTTTAAAGTTTGATTTCCTTTTTTTTTTTTTTTGTTTTGTTTTGTTTTGTTTTCCCTACACCATATCAGTAGAACTACCCTTTATATATAGGCAATGTGTAATTTTTACTGATTACAAATGTGATGAGGGCTGGATTTACAAAAGATTCTATACACCTAGATGGTGTGGGAAGTATTTAAATCCAAAGCAGATTAACAGCCTTTTCAGCTTGAATCCAGACTTGGCTCTAAGATCTCTACCTCTCTGTTGCATTAATCCAGTAAAGTCCCTCAGGGTGACTATATTTTTGCCACCAAGCAGAGTAAAATAACATGGTCTTGAAGGTGGTGCCTGCACACTCCCCAGATTCATGTGGTTCATCTGCCTAGTTTACTTACAGGGCTTTTTTGGCAGGTAATTGACCTCCTCACTCCTCATGCTTTGCAGATGACAGTAAGAGTTGCTGGCAAGCTGGAATTCCTCCTGTGCCTAAGCAGATTCAATCTTTCACATTTCATGGTAGTGCTTATGCCCTAAAGGCCAGAAGCTATTCGCAAATAAATGCTGTTCTGCCTTGCTTCAAAGTGACACCTCTGTCCAAACAAGGTCTTAGGTGCCTTGAGAGAGGCGTGAGGCATACAACACTAGGGAGTTATTTCACCTCAATTCAGCAAACTTAACATGTGCTCAGTGGAGTCAGAGGCCCTGCTGCAGGCTGGCTTGAATTGTCTTCTGGAGTTGCTCATGGGTGTCCTTCAATAGAGGTGGAACCTGGACCTGCAGTTTTCGAACAGCTGCAGTCAGTCAAAGTGAATCCAGGCTTGGTATGGTAAGTTCAGATTCCCACATAGGTCTCTACTCAGGGACCTAATTTTGCTAGGGACAAGCTAGATGACCCAGGATTTCCCACCTGGCACCACACTGATCTCCCGTAAGTGAGCGATAAATCTTGGCCTCTGCAATCTTCACAGCTGTCAGGGCATGGAAACCCTGATTTCTTTTCAAAACACAACTGAGGAAGGTAACAGTGGCACCACAAGTAAATAAGTAAGCAAACAGATAAATAGAAGAAGCAGCAGCAGCAGAAGTCAGGGGACAAAGAGGAAAGTAGAGATTGTGAGCAGGATCATGGCGGGTAAGGCTTCTAATCTTGGTTTTGGCCTTCAGCTCCCTGATTGCATTTTCCAATGAACAACACAAATGCTGTAATAGGTGCTTGCATGGGAGCAAGGGCTCTGTGCTCAAATTAGTGTGTTCTGTCTTTTAGGCTGTCCTTTGCTGTTTCCCATGCTGGCTCTGCTTTCTGCAGTTCAGCACTATAGTTTTGCAGAAATAAGAACATTTTCAGTAAGTGTGATAGCCAAAATCCTTAAAAGGCCTGTAGCCAAATTGACAGAGGATTTGCCTAAGTAAGGGATCTGTGCTGAGATTCCCAGTCTAAATTATGTAAAGAAAATGTCTAAATAATAGTTTTCTTCCTGTACTGATCGTTATGTTATTGCTTCTGAGAGCAATAAATGGAAGCCCAAACCCACTTAGCTGTGAGCTCTGGTGGAAGAGGGCACTACTTCAGAGCTGGAGCTGCCCAGTCCCATGAGGAGTCACCCTGGCGTTTCCTACTGGACAGCTTAAAGCTGCAAAGCCCTGCTGTGGATCCTGACACTCAAAGTATCTCAGTTGAATATCTGCTGGATAGCAGCACAACACAAATCTCTGCATGCTGTGCTTAAATCACTGTAGTGCCTCATTTAAGTGATTTTATAAATGTATGATACAAGTGATTTTAAAAGCCAGCACACCCCTGAAATCATCGGAGATGGCTGTAATACGCTCAGTGTAAAAAGCTTGGTATCTTGGTGACACCTCTGCTGTGGGCTAACACTGGTGGGTGGCTGAGCCCCGCACAGCCACTTGCTCACTCTGCCTAGTGGGAAGGGAAGGAAAATTGGAAGGGCAAAAGTCAGAAAATGCAGAAAATGTTGAGATAAAGACAGTTCAATACATATATACATACACACATACATTAAAAAAAAAAAAAACTCCGAGAAACAGCAGTCTTGGGCAACTTATCTACAAGCTTATATTGCTGATAATGACACCCCATGGCATATGACATCCCTCTGGCCAGCTTCTGCCAGGTATCCTGGCCGTGTCCCCTCCCAGCTCCTGGTGCACCCCCAGCCTCCCTGCTGGCAGGGCAGCACCAGGAGCGGAACAGTCCTGGGCACTGTGTGAGCACTGCTCTGCAACAACTGAAACATCCCTGTGTTATCAGCAATGTTGTGACCACAAATCCAAAGCACAGCACCATAGTAGCTACAATGAAGAAAATAAATTCCATCTCTGACAAAACAAGCACAATCTGTATTCGATAAAAGTCCTTTAACTTGGCTCCCTTTTATAAGTCTCCCAGATGCCTGATCCAGCACCTGCCGTTTACCAGAATTACCACCCAACTTTCCAGTCCACTTGGAAATACTAAGACCTACATTCAAAGACTAGTTAAGGGTTTAGGCATATCTCTCCAACTTTCTGTAGGTGGGATAGAGTCTCATGTTGGAGGAATAATTCTCTCTCTAACCATTAATTTTTGGGTACTACTGAATCAGGAATAGCAGTGTGACTCTGAGGACCGTAGTATTGAGTTTAGGTGCCTAAAATCTTTAGTGATTAAAGGATGGAACCTCCATAAATTAACAAACTCTTAACTTTGCACATGGGTCTAGATTTTGCCCCTTGGTGTTCAATGCCAGCAGTTAGTTGGCTGGTAAAACTAGTTGCTGTACATTTTCATTTTGCAAGATTAGATGAGTCATATCCTGATGGTGGGATTCAATTAGAAGATGATAAATTGAAATGAACACAATATGGGTTCAATAGATGATTTCCCAAATCTGAAAAGTTTTCACAAAACTTTACTATTATTAAAGGAATGAATCAAATCTTTATTTTGGTAAAGACTTGGGATTACATGTATCTTAAATAAAGTTAAGTAATCACTATCTTTTAATGTATGAATCCTGATGACTAATTAAAAGACAACTAATATGGACGAGACACCACAGACAAAATATGGACATAGAAACTTATTTTTCCTGTTTTCATATGTTCATTTCTCAAATTCTGAGTTGGCTTTATCCAAGATAACTTATTTTCTTGTTTTAAGATTAAAGCACTGTGTTTGAACCATATTTGCCACCACTTAGCTGGCACATTTATTTATTTATTTTTGCATTCATTTATTTACTCTACCTGCACCTCTTTCACTCATTTAATAAAGCTACATGTAAATTCTGGCAATAGAAGGCAAACAATCACACAGTGCAGCAATGATGCTCGAGACTGTCGTTCTGAGAGTATTGTTCTTGGTTGTATTCCTAATAGCTCTGAGGTAGAGCATGCATAATGAGAAACTTTGAACAACTGTATGAAACAGAGTTAGTTAAAGACAGGCTGGCAGCCATCCACCTAAACTTCCTTGCTTTTGACCACTTAGTAGAATATTAGAGTGTGTCCTTGGCAGTCTAATAAAGCAACACCCGGGCTAGTAATCAAAATCAATATATCTATTGCCATTTTGAAGCTGGCATTTCAAGCATGAAGGAAAACCTACAGTGAAGGCTGACAAATTCTTCTGAGGGATGGTGGCAAATGAGCCGTAAAACATGACTCCTTCTCTTGGGACAAGCTTTTTTTCTGTTATGTTATTACCATGTCAAGCTTGTTAATTTAATTTCTCTGGGAAATTTGTAAAATTTGTAACCATATACAAAAAAATTTTAAACAAGAGCCAGGAAGAGCCAGAGATCATGGCCTCATCCAAGGAATCACCTGAAATCCACACCACCCATCTTCTGCCCTTATGCATGGGCAGTTCAAAGTCTTATCTAACCATTAAGTAATTTTTGTAGCTTCACTTCCACCCCAGGGGAGACTCCGCTGGCCTTCTTGACACCTTGTCCTCTAGAGAAAAGGGTTTGGTGTGATATTCAGGTGGTTGGTGGATTTGAAAAGTCTTGGTCATGAGGCTGTTGCACAAGCCAAATTTTGTCTCAGATGGGGCTGGCCCTGGTCCTGCCATTGAATCAATGAAGTTAAGCTTTTATAACCAACCTAATTTAAGATGATTTTGTTAGAAGTAGCTAAGGAAAAAAAAAAAAAAAAAACAAAAAAACAACACTGGAACAAAGCCAAACCAACAAAACCAAACCAAAAAATAAAGAAAAAAAATCAAAATTTTGCAGTTTATTAATTGTTTTAACAATTTCATTTATATTAAAAAAAAAAAAAGTGACAGTATGAAAGGGGGCATTGCTTTGTAGAAAGCCCTGGAAAACAGGGTGTGTCAAAATAGACTTTTTCTGAAGTGCCTAGTGACACAGTGGGTAATGTTAATAAAATTAACTAAATAATGATAAGGTAATGGTAAATCTCCAAGCTCGGGGAGTTACCATGAGTGCACTTGTCCTGCACTTCTGCCGTTCCAGTGAGTATCAGAGGAGTTCAAGTCCCCCGTGAGGATCAGAACTTACGGATGTGAGGCTCGTTTCTGTTGTCTGAGTAAGGACTCATCTGTTACCTACTCCTGCTCAGATGGGCCTTTACAGATACCCACCTTACATTAAGTCAGCACCGTTTTTGATACTCATAGATGGTCCTGTAGTCATAAAAGCTGAAACCCTGCTGTCAACACCAGCTGCAAAACATATGTTGACCTGCGGGGTCCATCCATTTCTCCTCAAGCTCTTCCCTGTCAGTGGTGTGACAGAGGAGCCACCACTGGACTCGCGGTGCCCTTATATCTAGAGCCATGGAGTCACTGGTGCTGTGCTCCTGGTCTCCCCAGTTGCATTACTGGTACTCATGTGGGCGAGCAGCAGGGGAGAGCAGTCCAAGGGTCAGACAAGCTTTGGTAGCCTCCCCACAATGTAGCAGTCCCAGGTTTTGGCAAAGAGCAAACCTCCCTTGACCTTGGCCTAGGCCAGGTCAGCAGCCAGGGACCTCTGCCACCAGAGCAGGGAGTTTCCCACTGTGGCCACCTCCTGCTGGTGCTGCTCTGGGGGTCTCTTCTGTCAGTGCAGACCTGCAGGTGGAGCACAAGACCTCTCCTGAGACCTAAAAGGCACTAGATTCCAGCCTTTGCCCTCCTGGGAGTTTCCATTTCCCACATCAATCTACACAGACTCTGCTTGCCTAGATGAGAGGGACTGCCCTAGACCCTAAGATCTGTAGATAGCTGGAAAGACTCTCCTTTTCTCTTTCTGTCCTTTGTTCATTTTCAGATACCTTAATAATTGCACGGTGCTATCATGATGTTATCCAGATCCATGACAAAAGCTCCATTCGCTTCCTTTAACCATGAACTGAAACATTCACTTCAAAGGTCTTCTCCTAGGCTTTATTTTTCTTTGCTCTCTCTTTTCTTCCTTTTTCCTGATGCTGTAAGCTTTCCTAGAAATATGCATTATAAGCAATGCAGTCAGAAACAGCCATGATGACCTCCCTGTATTTGTTCCATAAAGATCATTTTAGAATCTGATTATTTTTTCACAGGGAAAATAAAACACGTCTAACATCATAGACTAGAAGGATCCAAAATTAATTGTGCCAACTGTCTCATTCTCAAATTTTCAATGCTGGAATTAATTTTGGGAAGATTAGTCCCTCTGAAACTCAAAATTGAGTCAATACATATAATTTACATATACCTTTGATTTAAGAGAAATGCACAGACCACAGGAAAAATATCAAAATATCACATGTTAAACTGAACTATTCACAAAGCTGAAAATAAATGCAAAGAACCTTATGGCTAATCATCAAAAACGTTTAATATCTAACAAACAATCAAACATCCCCAATGCTTCAGGAAAAAAAAAAAAATCACCCTCATTAAAAGTACTCATGGTAGTGTATGCTGCAAAATTATTTATCATTGACAGTAAGTTTAGAAAAATCACTATTTAACATTTATGTATGATTGTTCATGCAGAAGTCCGTAGTAAATACGCAGAAGTCTGTAGTAAATATTTTTTAACCATTAACTTTTCCCACCTATACCATCTTAAGACCTAGAACCATGCTACAAATTTTCTGTGGAGAGCATTTTAGCTTAACCGCTGCCTAACCCAGCTGGCCGTGCACCTCCCTCTAGTGGCTCAGGCTGCTGCCCTGAAGACAGAACATCTGCAAGAGACAGAACATCCTCTCCCACCTCCATCTTCTACACAGGATGAAAAATGAAGCCCGGATTATAGACACTTTTTTTTTATTTATTTTTTTTATTTTTTATTTTTTATTTTATTTACGAGAAGATTGAATATCAGAATAAGGGAGAAAAGAAAGTATGCACTGTTACATAGACTACATGATTCAAAAACAATTTATAAAATAAAATGAAGTGAAGCTTTATTAATAAAACTGTTTGCACTTCAAGCAGCACTTTCTGATTAGCAAATTGTGTAAGATTCTCAATTCTCTCACATAAACTCTCCATATTTTCATTTGATAAAATCATGTTTAAAGACATATTTAAGAGCAGCTAGTATCTAAAGAATGGTTGCAAAAGTAATACAATATTTGAGAGACCTGAAACTACAAGCAAACACTTACAGTAGCCTCCACAGGACTCTTTCATGGTCACTTATGCCAGGAGAAAAATGACTGAAGAAATGAGAAGCCCTGAGAACCTGTCTTTTCACACATGTTCCAATTAATCAAGCTGGCGTGCTTTATACACCATGTGCATAGTACAGTAACTTGTACTTATTTTGTCTGAATTGACTGTCAAAGCAATTACTTTAAATATAATACAGAATATTTGGTGTAAATTGAGAGCACCTCACTATCTCATTAAAACTCGTACTCAATAAACTGAAAGCTCCTAACACAGCTGGTACCATGGCATACCTTTTTGTACCCCTGTGTGGGAGACCTGGATTGACTCTTAAAGCACTGGAGTTGGCACAGAGGAGATGTGATGTCCCTGCACTTGTGGGAGGCAACAACCTCACGAGACGTACAGGGTTGAGGGTGAAATCTTTCCAGTGCAGTTCTGCACTTTGTCACTGCTTTCCCTAGGGAAGAGGAAAACTATGTCTATGTTAGCAAGTCATGCAACATGGTAGGAAGGGGTTTGCAGAGCAAAACATCTGGAATTGAGGACACAGCATCCAAACCTCACACCTTGAGGGAGAAGGAGGTTACATCTGCCAGGTTTTGGTCTGGTCTGGTGGCTTGTCCACTCAGACGGTGTCTTCCTTTTTGGCTGCATCTGCAGTTAACCTGTCCTATGCAGAGGGAAACTGCTTCCAGTGTAATTAAAGTGCAGAAAATGGAAGGGATCAGGCAATGCTCTTCAAAAACGCACATCTTGTCAAGCTAAAAATCTGTTGTAGATGCATGGGATGCGTGCTGAGTATTCTGCATTTTCTGGAATCTTCTGTACACCCACAGCAGAAACATCAGGCACCTGGCCCAAAAGAGTCTGAGAACAGTGACCAAGTTTATGTGGTTAAATGGGTATTATGTCAGTATAATTACTGACTTGTGAGTGTTGTGGATTTTTATCTATCTGAGTGGTAGACGCTTCATCAATGACTGTAGAGCAACTTCTTGCACAGATAGCTGAAATTCAGGTTTTACACAGTGTCTGTGGAACAGTTGTTTTAGAGCTAGTTTCCCAGACTTTGTGTCTGCCTTACAAGCAGGTTTGGTGTTTGGAAATGGTGGAAAGATTCGAGGCTCTACAGGTTTACCGTGTCATCACACTCCCAAAGCAGATGGAAGACACTCTGTTTAGTCAGCCACAATGTTTAATGAGACCACAGCTAACTAAGAAAATGTTTTCCACAGATGATTGACTACATAGCCTTGAAGTTACTTACTCTATCACCCTGTGTAGTTGTGTCATCTGGGAATAGCAGGGTGTATTCACACTACGTGGGACTGTGGGACACTGACAAGGCCAGTACCTTGTGTGTAAATACAAGGGTGCTCTTGTGTTTAGTTTTAAGATTACATTTCATTGTGTTCCTTCTCTACAACAGACAGGAAGAGAGAACCAAGGGATGTTTGTGGCTGTTTCACATTTGCTCTCTTACAGACAAGTGGGCAAGAGCCTGAGTTGTCCTCATGACCATGACAGGTGCTTCTGTTCAAAAAAATTTGCAAAGAAGAAATTTTGTCTGAACAACACTGGTGCATTGGCATTCTGAAGCTGAATTCAAAACTTTTTGTTTAACTTAGTGCTCAAATTTTGGTATGTGAAAAAGAGAGAAAGACAATTACACACAACTCCCTGCCATGGAGAAATATGACCACATCTGTCCCACGTTGTTCATTTCCAAAATTCGCAAAATTTATGCATAATCCAAACAGTTCTCCTTTAATATGCCTGCTTTTAGCTTTCTCATTTTGCTTCTTACTTCTGCTGAACAATTTATTTTTAAGCAAAGAACCAATGAAAAGATTTGAGTTGTTAATCATAATTCCCACAAACTAGCAATTTTTCTGTCAATCAAACGAGCATGTTACACCTCCCTGCCTACCAAGCAGGATCTCCTGGCATCAGCTGTGCTCGTCTTCCTGCTGGAACCTAAGGCTCTGCTTCTAGAGCTCTCAAATGAGTTCGGAGACTGAGAAAGGCCAAAGTAAACAGTAAGATACCCACATGAAAGTATTTTGGTGCTCAAAAACTATGGTTGTTAATGACATTTCTGCTATCTAAAATGTGCTATGTACTATCTAATAATCTCACAAAATATACATTTTTTAAGAGTTTGCAATAGTATCATATTGAATGCATCTTAGTGAACCTGAGGAAAAAAAAAAAAGATTAGATTTGAATTCAGTGATCATACACTGAATGATGATAAAATAAAATACATAGAGATTAAAATAAATAAAATAAAATAAAATAAAATAAAATAAAATAAAATAAAATAAAATAAAATAAAATAAAATAAAATAAAGTAAAATAAAATAAAAACATATCACTTGGTATTTTTCATGTTCTCTCCATCATGAATGAAGTGGACTTCCCTACAAAAAAACAGGTTGGTACTATTAAATTTGTATCACCAGGATTGTATAGAAGACTGAATTAAGACTCTGCAAGCACACTTAGTTCTGGAATGTCTAAACATTTGAGTTTTTGAGTTCGGACATTTGCATAACTCTTAGATACCTGCAAAAGAAATTGAAAATATTCTCATCTAAAAATATTCTTACTTCAGTGTTGAGTCCTTACTATGTAAAAGAAATAATTGCTTTTTTTTTTTTTTTTTTTTTTTTTTTCCAGTACTGTAATTTGAAAGAATGTAAATAAATAAAAATATAGTTGTTCTGTCATAGTTAGGAGACACATTGGGAAAATATATGGAAAGAGTTTATTTTCACCTGTATTCAAGATTATGGAGTTTCTGTAGAATTTTAAAACTGCAGAAAGAAGGTCATTTTTGTGATTTTCTGCAGCTACATCATTGGACTTCACAAAGGTAGCTATTTCAAAAGATGATAGACTTACCTGCAAACTGTAATAATTTGGCATAATGTCCCTTTAATTTAATTTAATTTAATTTAATTTAATTTAATTTTTTCTAATAATCTTGTTATACTCTTGTTGGAGTGTAAATATTATCTCTTTTATTATGTCACTTAGTCAAAATAATATGTGGAAGTCTGCATTATCAAAAATACCACACCAGATAAAATTGCTTTATATGCATTAAAATCTTGGCCTGAATATACAGGACTTGCAGGGCAAACTATCTGCTAGCTAAGGGATGTACACTCTGAACAACTCTATCTCTCTCTCCAACTAGTGGCTAGAGATTGTCCCAGTGCAATGCATTTGAAGGGAAAAACAAAGTTTTAAAACACCAAACTGAAGGAAGCAGTGACTCTTTTTTATTTTATTTTATTTTATTTTATTTTATTTTATTTTATTTTATTTTATTTTATTTTATTTTATTTTATTTTATTTTATTTTATTTTATTATTTTATTTTATTCTGAGCATGTTTCCTTGCATCAAGGTTAATGAATGACTGGATCCTAACTTGTCATATAATTGTCTGGTATTTGACATGGCTTAGTGAACCCTCAAGATCTTGAGTAATTTTCTCGTGTATGGATAATTTTCTAGCCCTGATTATTTTCATGATGAGAGAAAAAGAGACTGGATTGAACTCACCTTTCTAGATTTTATGGATTTAATTAACTTCAGTGAGACAAAAATAGTCTTCTGTAGGCAATCTTTTAAAACTGATCTCCTCCCTATGCCATTCTCCAGAGAGAATGTATCTGCAGATTTCATTATATGAAGAACAAGATCAAACCCCCAAAACCTATTTTTTGCATTAAAAAAAAAAAAAAAAAAAAAGAGAGAGAGAGAGAGCTATTGTTTGTATCAACAGCTTCTTTGTAAACAGTGCCAAAAAGGGAAGGCAGTTCCAGAAAAATGAACCGAAAGGCCTTGGACTTCTGACAGCTTTATTATGGATGCTCAGTGCCCTGGTAGCTGTGTGTATTGCTCAATTATCAACTACATTTTGTGGTCCCCAAATTCACAGGACCTAGCTCTTAATTATGATACTGATAAGCATAGTTTCACAGAGCATATTCTTAAGTATTTCAGAACTTCTAAAGTAACATTAAATTGAGCTTCACTTAAGAGAACAATGCTTTGATATGCTCACAAATACCAGAGCTTCAAAGTTACTTTTTCCTTCTCTGTGGTGTGCAAGCAATGTTAAAGAAACATTTGATAATGTTAATTGGGCTGTGCACTACAGGTGCAGCCACCTATCAGCAGCAGGGTTAATGCCAACCAAAGACAACTAGTTTTAAGTGATGAGCAAGAAGATTCTTTTCCAAATTATTTTTCCAAATGTTCCAATTAATTCAGCAAGTACGAAATTTATTGCAATTAAATCTCAGTGGAGGTCTTGGAGTGCAGGAGTACTAAAACCTCTTTAATTCATTTATTGCATGTGATCAGATGTGTTTTTCTGACACAGGGTGTTTATTTTCAGAGAAGACAGGCTCAAAAACTGAGCTTGCTGAAAAGCCTGTGACAAATAAAATATTTACCTTTTACAAATTAATAACTCCAAGTATGTTCTTTGGGCTTCACCCTGAGTATATCAACTCAAAACAGATGCATATACCTTTTTCTAACAGGGCCTAAAGTTTATGTTTTAAAATCTCTTCAGCTCTTTAATCAGAGATTTCCATAAGGCTTTAATAATTATTCATTTTTTTCAGATCACTTTCAGTGAAGCTCGGGAAAAGCACTTTCACAGTAGCTCCTCTTATGACGACAACATTTTAATTTTAGTATTTCACCCATCGTCAAGTGACTCTGACAGTCTGTTAAACTGTCAAAAAGAGGGCTATTGCAACATCCTTATTAAACCTCTGTGCCCTGGAGCGCTCTGGCTTAACCAGTTCTAGCAGTTTTGCCAGTTCCTTGTTAACAGCTTAGGAACAGACTTGCCGCACACCACATTTTTAGCCTGACAGTTATTACAGCAATCCCCCATCTTAGCTGTATGAGCTTAGATCCCAGCTCTTCCTTAAGCATTCCCCAGGAACACAGCACACAATCCAGAATACATGTTCCCTTGGGATGTCCTCTTGTTCTCCTTGAAAACTTCCTCAGTGGCTTTTGGGGAAGAGTGATTTATTTATTTATTTATTTATTTATTTATTCATTCATTCATTTATTTATTTATTTATTTATTTATTTATTTATGTTACAAAATCCTCAGGGAAATGAGAACTTGAACTTGGGCTTTCATTTTACAGGGATGCAGAGGTTTTGCCAGCTGCAGCAGCCAGCCTGGAGTGAAGGTAGGAGCTGGCTGATGATAGAAACAGCAGCACGTTCCAAAAATGAAACTGCAGGCTATGCACATGAGGGCACTGGGTTGGAGGCTTTGGTGAAAACCAATTGGAGTGTGCAGTTGGCTTCTGTAGGAAACTGAAATAGAGCTGGGGACAGGTAGCCATGAGGATGGCTTTCCTTCTTTGTCCCTGGCGTGGACTGACAAAAATGTACGGTGAGGAGCTCTGAGGGTGAAGCAGTGTGCTGTGAATTTGGGCTGAGAAAATCAAGGCCATCAGTGCCAGACTGGGCTGGGATACCTCAGGTTGGGACAGCAGGGGCAAAGAGACAGGGTCTCAGAGCACCATCTCTGGGCTGGTACCCTAGAAGCACATGCTCACCAGACTCCTCTCCCCCGCAGAGTGTTGCCAGGCCCCCCAGCCTGGCATGGGATCATCATTCTTCCAGCAATGCCCTCCTTTCTGTTGTTATGAACGTGGTACCTCTAGCTATAAGAGAACAACTGTTCCCAACTTCCACAATTAGAAACACCAATTTGCTCAAATTTACGATTAGTATTTTTCGCAGAAAATACTAAACAGGAAAAGATTTCATATGGCCTTAGTCACTAAAGTGTATTTTCACTGGCTTTCATTTGCAAAATTCACACAGAAAGGTACTATACGGTATTAAAGGTTTGCAAATCAATTCCAGAATAGAAGTGGTACTGCTGGGCTGATTTTCTCGGCAAGAATGTGACATTCTGTGGTTTGCCAGCCAGATCTGGCACATGGCCCATTCGTTGTAGAATTCTTTACCAGATGTCCTTCAAATGTGGCCCAAGATTCATCTGTCCAAAGTTGTTGTTTTTTTTTTGGTGGCAGTCTGTGTCCTGCTGTACTTTTCCCAAATAGCTGCAGAATATTCTGCAGCCAAGTGGTGGGCAAATCTATCCATTTCTTCTTTGCATCATCTTCTACAATGATTGTAGAAGATGACATATGCTCCCAGGACATGCTCTAAGAGGACTGAGTAAAACAGAAATCCATTGACTGTCTACTGATACATCTTTTGTATGTGCAATGTGCATCTGTGGTAGTTCTGTGATGGAAAAAAAAACAGGTGTATAGAAACTTCCACATGATGCCACATCACTGACCGCGACTGAAGGATGTGGGGCGCTTGTTACAGAAACTCTAAGCAGCTAACCAAGGTTCAGCTACTTCACATATGATTAAAAGGTATCAATGTAGACCATTACATAGCTAGCTAATAATAATAAATAAATAAATGAATGAATGAATGAATGAATGAATGAATGAATGAATGAATGAATAAATAAAAAGTAGTGTAATGGATCAAGATTGGACTAAGTAGTTTGGGGTTACAGTTGGGTATCAGGTGTTGACTAAATACAGAATTATAATTAATCATCGTCCTGGTTTTGTCTAGGATAGAGTCAATTTTCTTCACAGTGGCGTGTGAAACTTTGCTTTGGATTATTTTGAAAACAGTGTTGGTAACTCATGATGTTTTGTTTGTTGCAGAGCAGTGCTCACAGTGCCCAGGACTGTTCATCTCCCAGTGCTGCCCTGCCAGGGGGCAGGCTGGGGGTGCACCAGGCGTTGGGAGGGGACAGAGCCAGGACAGGTCACCCGGAGTGGCCAGAGGGATGTCCCATGCCATGAGGTGTCATGGTCAGCAATAAAATAGGGGTAAAGAAGGAGGAAGAAGGGGTGTTGGGAGTGATCATGTTTGTCTTCCCAGGTAACAGTTACACGTGATGAGCCCTGCTTTACTGGAAATGGCAAACACCTGGGAGCCTATGGGAAGCAGTGAATTAATTCCTTGTTTTGCTTTGCTTCTGGGTGTGGCTTTGGCTTTACCCAGTGAACCATCCGTCTTTATGTCACCTCATGAGTTTGCTCACTTCTACTCTTCTGATTGTCTCCCCCATTCCAGTGGTTGAGGAGTGTGAGCAAGTGGCTGTGTGGGGCTCAGCTGCCTGTGAGCTTAAGCTGCAGCAGTACTCTTTGTTGCTAAATATGAGGCTCAAAGATGGGTTTAAGGGGCTTGAGACGATGACAGTTTTGATTGCAGTGTGGAGTGTGCTAGACAAAATTTATGTATGTTGTACGTGCTAGTTGGCAGGCTCCTGTACTTGCCTTACTGTATATTAGAGTCTAGTGCTTGTTAGTGGCTGCTTTTGCTTCTGCTGTTTGCTACACTCCTTATAACCCACTCTGTTGCATCTGGGAACGTTTTGATAACAGCCACTGCTTTGCACTTGGACTGGCAGACTTACTCCTGCTGCAGGACAGTGAGCGAGCAGCTGTGTGGGACTGAGCTGCCTGCCAGGGTCAAGCCAGACCAAACCCAACACCTTGAAAGTTTCTTCGTAAAATCCAGTTAAAGCATATCTTCAAGGACTGTTGCTTGTTTTACTTTCTGTGAATGATTAAGATTCATGAAGTAAGACATACTATAGAACAGAAGAAAATAAGTTAGAAACACAGTCTTGATAAACTGCAATATATGCATGCAGATTTCATTATCAGTGTGGGTATATAATGAAGTTCTGGAGTAAACTGAAGGGCAGATATTTATACTTTCAAATACAAAAAAATACACCCTACTGTTGCATTGCTTTTTTCCTACAATATGTCATACAGAATATGAGCAAACATTTAAGATCTTTTAAAAATTTATTCTCCTTCTGTCTTTTTGTATCAGTGCAATTCCCACTTAAAATATACATTAAAGGCCTAATGCTTTCTCAACTTTTAAAACAAAGTAAGCAGCTTCCACATTAGGTTTATAAAAATGCTACAAATAACATCACATAAATTTAAAAAAGCAGAACTATCTTTTTTGCATATTAGCCTGGCCCTACCATTTTCTTTTGAAAACAATAGAGTTCCTTTCTTTTTTGATGAAAATAAACAATCACTAAATGTCAGTATTCACCCACAAGTAACTTCTCATTTGTTTATAGCTTTCAACATTATTTAAAAGATAATTAGAAATAAGATTGTAGGGTTAGCAGGCTGCAAAGACACACCAGAAATAGCCATTTGCTTTAGTATTAGCCATGTACAAAGGGAAATCTTTCACTAACCCTAGTCAGTGTGCTAGCACAGGGATGAAGGGACCAGAATATGCTGCTCATGACTCTGCTATTCTCAATTTAATACCTTAAGATAAGTGACTGGACTACAGAGGAAAATTAAAAGGATAAGAAACATTTAATGAATTCCAGAAGTCTCTTTTTCTTTCTGCTGTTAGCACTGCCTCATATAATCAAACTTCTTCACTACCTCTTCTGGAGTATTTCACAAATAAAAGCTTGACCAGAAACTTTTAAGAAAACAGTTTAAATTGCAGGTGCAACCATACTGGTCTACTGCTTATTGAAAGAATGAGCAGAGATACAAGTGACAGCATTGTACATTTATCATGACAAACTTCAACCAGTACAAGTGGCTGATTCATACCAGTTACCCGTTACCGATTAGAATAATAATATTATTTAATCGAGATAATATTATTATAGATATAATATTATTTAATAGAATATTAATATTAATAGCATGAGTCTTATTTCTATGAAGTTAAAAAAATAAATAAAAAACAGATGATCTCATTTCACACTTGGTACACAAGAGGGGCTAAGATTCAGTTAGTTTTCTGTTCAAATAAAACATGATCACAGAGATGCTTGTAAGAAAATACCTCATCAGAAACAACAAAACCAGCATCACGATGTAGCATCTTTAGTCTTCAGTATCTTTGTCTACATTCCTAAGAGGGAGGTCATTTCCTGCCAAAAAATCTCTTGTCATTGACCATTGAGCCACTAACACATTATATATATTTATATTGAGAACATAATACTGAGAATTGAAAAAGTGCTCCTTAAAATACACTGCTACAAGAATACTTCATTGAGATTTTACACTTTAGATGGGAAAACTACAGCTAAATGGTAACATCTGTGGAAGTAACTAATACCACTGAGACTCCTTTGTTGTTGACAGAGGATAGTGCAAGGACAAAACCAAGCTCTAAAAATAAGGAAGGCAAATGTCATCAAATTTACCCAGCCTAGGGAGGCAGCCCTCTCTGTTACTGTGCTATCCTGGTCTCAGACAGCAATAAGGACACACTCCTTTTTGTGGGAGTGCCAGGTTTCTGCAGAAACTGCCATCCTTTTGTGGTTGGTATTTGAGCCTGCAAGTCCTCTATTTGATAGTAGTGCAAGTCTCTCTCAGAAACCACAGGCTCTTTGAGTGTTGCTCAGATGACAGGGCACCTGCATTAAGATCAAAATAGGGAAAACACGGTGACTGGTAAATGGTGATGTCAACACAACAGCAGAACTAACATTAACCAGTCATATAATGCATTTCTGTCATGAAAATTAACAGCAGCAATGCATTTTTTACCATGCTTCCCCCCCCCCCCCCCCCCCCAGCTGACCATCAATCTCATTTTCTTAGGTAGTATTGGGAAAGTTATATTAGATATATGTACATGATTAAGATGGAAATCTTAAGCCTCCATGCACGGTGGATGAAACAACTGAATCTTTATCAACAGCCATACCAGGAGTTCTCTTCCAGCCAAGAGAATTATTGCTTTCCTACATGTCTTACAGATAAGCAACACCAAGATCTGAAGCAAAAGGCTAATGTAAAATGGATGCTTCAGAACTGGTCACATTCCTCAAAGATCTTTCATTACAAATGAACAAAGGCCTTTCATTACAAAATAAAGGTTAAAACTGAGTGCATAGAAAATGAATCCTAAATGGCTTATCTGAGGAGGATATGGGATTCTACGAAACAGGAAGGTACACACCATTAACAGTCAGCCTCCTAAGTAATGGAGGTCATCTCCACCACCAAAATTCATACTTAAGACTAAATTGGAATAAGCATGGGAAAATTTAAACCATTGTAAGTGTGATTTGTAAATCTCTAAATACATTCACATAAAACCAGGCTAAACAGACAAATTACCAAAGATCCTGACCATCAAAGCCACCAGTTGTGTTGTCTTGCTTATTTCAGACAGACCTGAGATGCCTTAAACAAAAGCAGACATAGACTAATCATATCACATCAGGCATGATGAATCACAATGCCATAAGGTAGCTACACTGATAGCAAACCAGATTTGGTGGGACTGCTCTCCATGTGCTATTAATAGGTTCATGATTCATTTTCACTACCCAAGCAATAAGAATCAGGCAGTGGTTTGAGATGCTCCATATTTTAGATTTTTGCCATTGGATGTTGAAAATGAATGACAGAAATGCATAGCCTTACAAGGCATCACTGGCTGAACACTGCTTCAGCAATTAAGCCTAAAAGCAGAAAAACGCAAAATCCTCCCAGACCTGGGAAGATAAAAAGCTAAGATATGAAGAACCATTAATCGAGTCCCAGCCTACTTTAAATTAGTTTAAATGTTATCAACCTAGTGGGCAGCAACTGTACCTACAATATGATCCCAAGATACTGGGTGGACAGATTTTGGTTCATTAATGTGTTCATATAGATCTGGTTAATTGGAAACAATGCTCAACATTGCAAAAGAAATTGGAGGAACAGATATGGATTCAACTACATGATGTCAGGCTAGATATCTTCCCAAGTTATCATGTTATGTATTGAAATTTAGTATTTAAGAGATTAATATTTTTATGGTTAAAACAGAAAAGGGTATGCTGTACAGCAAAACACTGCAGAAAACTACAAGAGCCCACATATCCTTTTAGTTTAAATTTAATTTTTCAGATAGAAGTTATCTATGTACAATCAGTGTGCATTGTAACAATTCTGTTAATAAAGTCATTCAAATCTTCTAAAATATTAACTGGCTGCATAGCACATTTGACATTATTGCCCATGTTAAAGAGGGAAAACAAATGGATTTACAACAAATTTTGGCTGATTTGGGTTATGAAGTGTTCAGATATTGAACACTCCTTCTTTAAAACCAATGCACCTGAAAAGCTTTCCAGAGCACAGTTTAGCTGAATATTTCTCACAAGTTCATTACAACAATCACAACACTGACAGTTTAATAGAAAAAAAAAAGTATCTAAAGTATCCAATAAAAAAGGAACACTAAATGGAATAAAATATTCCCTTTCCCCATTTTTTACATTCTGATTCCATCAAGATACTTTATTAAAACATTTAAGTACACTGACTTTCTTTCATACTTGTGACAAGAAGGCCTGAGTTGGTGGGGAAAGGAACAGTCAAAAAAAGCCTGAGTGGGGAAAAAGCTCATTTAATTAATTTACAATAATTTACAGCCATTTGTTGGTGTTGATGTTTTTTAATTTTTCGTTTGTTTCATAAAAAGGCATTATAGCTGATCACAAACAGGAGAAATCCTGGCTATCTTACAGTTATAGGTACAGAATTTAAATATTCAAGCTTGTGATGAAAAGCGGCAAGGTGGTCGCAGTGTACAATGTAAACAAGTAGCTTTGGAAAGTGAACAAAGTCCTTGAGAGTTCTTTACTAAGAAACAAAACAAAATAAACTCCTCATTCCTTCCTGAAACATGAGCACAGGTCAGTGTTTAAAAGTTCATTTACAAACATAATTTAAACTGTGTTCAGCCTAAAACCACTTTGACATGAAGAGTTTTATAGTAAGATCCAGTCTGAAAGGGGCAGTGTTGAGGTCCCTGTAAAAGTAAACATCTTTCATTTCTTAAAAAAAAGTGCCACAACATTTGCAGCACAGTGCAGCATAAACTTTAAATACAAAAATATTTTTCTTCTGTTGGGATAATAGACCTTGCATCCTGGAAAGAAGTAACAATACTGCTACTGATAGAATATCCAGTCCATATCTTTCAAGTCATGTAAGGCAATTACTGTGTTAGTTTACTGTATATGGCTAAAAGAAGGTCCAGAAAATGTCAGTCTTTGTTATGTCTTCCGGCTACTCCATGTATGTTCAGGTGTACTTTTGTGATCTGATGAGTGTTCAAATGGAGACCTGTGTCCCAGGGGAGATCTTGAACCATAAGGAGACCTCTGATCTAGTGGTGACCTTGGGCCACTACCAGAAGCTCTGTGGTCCATTTGCCAGTCTGAGTGGTACCTATAATCTCTGGAAGATTTATGATGGCTGTACTCTGAAGCAGAACGGTGATCTGAATGTATCCTGTGGTCTGAATGGGAACGGTGATCCGAATGAGGCCGGCTGTCTTTTAGATTTCCTTCCAGGTTTGACCTGTGGTCTCTGCTCCTGTGGTCATCTAACTTCCTATGTTTACTATCACTGTAGTATCTAAAAAATACAAATTTTTATATTAGATTAATGTTAACTGAACACACAGTAGTAACTACAGTTATGTCAATTCAACAGAACTGCATTAGAGATATACATGTATTCTCTTTGTAATTTTGCATTACTCAAAATACATACTTTGGTGATTCCTATGAGCATACTATAAGAACAAGAAGGGAATTCTGAAGAGATTTTACAATTGCTGGAGAAACTCACCTGCTGTCTTGTTTGTAGTGATCCCAGTCTCTGTGATCTTTCCCATTGCTGAAGGCTGAATATGGCCTTTTCCTAGAGTCACTTTTCTTGTAAGCATCTCCCTGATGCCTGTCTTTGTGATGATCATGGTACTGTGACAGATGTCTTTCAGAAGAGTAACTGTCTCTGCTACTGTCATCATGATTTGTAGTCTCTTTCAGTCTTTCTACATCTGTTTAATAAATCAAAGGTTATGAGGAAGTCTCATACACTATAAATTCTCTTCTTCACCTAATTCAAACAGCACTTCTACTTATCAGATTCAAAAGAATACGACACTATAATTTGGTAGAAGTATGATCTTAGTAGCTCAAAGACAAATGCACTACTGTGGATGATGTAAGAGGGAAGCAATCTAGAAACGTAACATGTAGGGCTCAGAAACTGAGCTTCTCACCCTTACAAACTGAATGGACAGGCTAAATGCGGTCCAAGTAAGGAATGAGTAGAAATGCCTTTGGTAGAGCAACTGTAGATAGAATGGCTGCATCTTCCTCTCTAAGTAGGAAAGGCCCCCAGCAACAAGACAGTATTTTAAATGTATGAACTAGTAGCATTACCATAGTATTTCACTTTTAGCAATTTACTACTAGCAATTACTATTACTACAGCATTACAAGCATTACTAGTATTCCTATACTGTTCTAAAAATATGTTACATTGATTTTAAACACATGATAATATAACCAAAATATTACATAAAAGTATTACAAGAATGCAGGTGTGGGAATATAGGAAATGGTTATCTTGAAGTCACAACTGAAGTCACAGTTTGCAATTAGTTATATGGGATATATTTTATTTTTGACAATAATGTTGTTTTTTATTTTATTTGATTTTTCTCCTCTAAGGCTTTTTTTTTTTTTTGACTCTACAATGGCTTACAAATGGGCGAACAATTTCTATGAAGTTTAAAGGTTTGAGTAGACTTCTCTACCTCCTCAAAATAAAATACAAAATGTAGGTTTCCAATTAGTTATTTTTAAAGGATGTTCAACTAACTTGCTGCTCAACCCAGTAAGTACCAGGCTCAGTCTGTGCTCTGCTGAATTTCTTCAAACTACTTTATTTATACTAGTGTGCCTATCTCTACCATATTTTACGGTATAGGACAGAGATCTAGGTGATAAATAAGGGTACGTGAAATGAAATATACTAAAAAAAATAAGATATCTAGCACAAGATTACATTTAAGATTTCTTACCTGGATTTCTGATTACATGTGTATTCACATTGCTGCTAATATTCTGGTCGTTGTGTTGCTAAAAGAGACAAGTACATGAACTGACTGATAAATCTCAGTTTATCTGAATACTTTAGAAAAATATCATAGAATCATTAGGGTTGGAAAAAACCTCCAAGATCATCTAGTCTAACCACCCCCATACTACCAATATCACCCACTAAACCATGTCCATAAACACCATGTCCAACCTTTCCTTAAACATCCCCAGAGACAATGACTCCACCACTTCCCTGGGCAACCTGTTCCAATGCCTGAATATTCTTTCTGAAAAGAAATGTCTCCTTATTTCCAACCTAAAACTCCACTGGCGCAACCTGGGGCTATTCCCTCTAGTCCTATTGCTAGTTACCTGAAAGAAAGGACTGACCAACAGCTCCCCACACCTTCTTTTCAGGTAGCTCCCCTGAGCCTCCTCTTATCCAGGCTAAACAACCACAGTTCCCTCAGCCGTTCCTCACAGGACTTGTGCTCCAGGCCCTTCACCACCTTTGTAGTCCTTCTCTGGACATGCTTCGGGGTCTCAATGTTCTTCTTGTAGTGAGGGGCCCAAGGTTGAACACAGTACTCAAGGTGTGGCCTCATCAGAGATGAGTACAGGGGGACGATCATCTCTCTGGTCCTGCTGGCTACACTATTTCTGATACAAGCCAGGATGCCGTTGGCCTTCTTGGCCACCTGGGCACACTGCTGGCTCATGCTCAGGAAAGCATCAACCAACACCCCCAGATACTTTTCCTCTGCACAGCTTTCCTGCCACTCTGCCCCAACCCTGTAGCATTGCACGTGGTTTTTCTGACCAAAGTGCACTTAGCCACTCAATGAGGTTCAACATGGCTAAGTGCCTATCAAAGGAGACTACTACAAACACAAAGCAAATACTTATTTAAAGTGTGTGTGCCTTGCTGTGTTTCTGATAATCCTTTAAAACTAAATGAGTTATAACACTTGAACATTTTTATATTTAGAGAGGGTCTTAAATTACCTGAGACTCTTGGCGCTTTTTGATTGCATGCTTATACAGTTTGTGCAATTTTCTGGCATCAAATTCTGTAAACTTAGAGACAAAAATCCACAAATTTCTGAGGAAGAAGAAAAGAGATGTTGTAGTTCTTACATATATATATATATATATATATATTCATATATATATTTTTTTTTTGTATGACACAAAACAACATAGATTTAACTGAAATTAATTCATTAACCTCAGTAAAAAGAAACACTATAAAATCTGTTACACAGAGTAGTGCCTAGCTGCACAGCAAATATTATTTAGCTGTACATCAAACGTCTGACAAATTTACTCCTGTAACAATTTGACACTTTGCATTATTTATCATCACTACTTTAGAGTTTGAAGTGCATGAACAGTACAATTATTATCAATTTCATTAATGCAATGATTTGTGGAAATGCTTAGAAATGTTGCTTTCAGTTTATGCATGCCTTTTGAAACACTGTTAGAATTCTAACAGAAATTTTCAATATTTGCTACTCAGTAACTAAAAATGCAAGTAAGGTACAGTAAGCAAAGCTTCTTCCGAAATTGAAGTTTCCTGCAGGGGAAGGCATTTGACTAACAAGACTTATTTCCTGGAAATGTCAGAGAATTGATCCACAATGCCAAATCCTGGTCAAAGATTTGAAAACAAATCAATCTGAAAAAACGACAGAAGTGACATGGCTGCAACTTCAAGCCTAATCTGTCCTATGCAGGAGCAAAGAACAACACTAGGTCAAGTATAGATGCCAGAACACGAAAGAAAATGTTTGTTTCTAAGATTACAGATAATTAAACTGAAGTCTAAAATTCTATCAGGACTACCAAATACTACAATCTAGAAACATCTGAATTTTTCAGGCTCAGGAAGCATCAGTCTGATCGTTCACTCTGACTACTTAAGTCTCATTTTATCTTATTTTAACATTTAACCAAATGGTACTACAGTATTATTGTGAATACTAGCTCTGTTATGCATTTCCACTTAAAAAAAAAAAAAAAAAAACATTTACATTACATTACGTGTTAGACGGGTCTTATTTTTATATTTCACACCATCTTTAAAATTTTCAAGTAAAGCAAGTGAAAACAGCTGAAGCATTCTACAGTAGCAACAGTCTGTAAGGAAATTATAATGCTTAACTGACTTGCATACGGAAGTGTAGGATATATTTTCAGCCCAAGTTGTAGGATGTGTTTTCAAGACTTAACTGCACATTCTGATAAATTCTTAATGCAATTTCAGTTACTTTTAAGTGTAATATAATGATGGGTAAAGACATTTAAGAACTCTTTGTTTTAAAACACATCTAAGTATGTTATAAATAATTTTATTGTGTCATATATTATTTGAGTATATTTAAAAAAAATAAATATTCTACAAACAAAAATCAAAGTTCAGCACACACGTTTGAATTTCCTATTTTTAGCATGAATTAAAAAAATCCTCAAAGCTGAAAAAACAGATCCTTAAAGATAAGAACTCTTTCCCACTAAATACTTAACACTACATAAAAGTTATCTAGTGTTTACTTTGGGTTGTAAGAAGTGAGATTATGCCACCTACTGGATAAAGTGCATTGCTATACAGTATGAAGAAGTCAATCTATTAAAAGCCAGAACCGTTTGTAATCATCTTGTATAACACTTACTTAAGACAGTAGAAAAATACAAGAAAAAGAGGGTAAGAAACAAGAGAAACAACCGAAAACTATTATTCTTAATACAAGCAATTAAATATTTTCCTTTTCCAAAACAAAAAATCATGCAGAAAAACTTACTTCCTCCACTGTTTAATTTGTTCTGGATTTGTGTACTCCTTTAGGCATTCAGTAATGTGATCCCCAATTTTGATTAGACACTGTCTAGTATGTTCCAGCTGCTCCCGTTCAGAAAGACCCTTCTCTGGTCTATCCAGCTGTTTCAATGCTGCTTTGACAGGCCTCATTCTTTCTTTGCACTGTAAAACGCAGGAAACATGTTTATAAATAAATAAAAAAAAATTAGAACACGACCCCACCCATTACTGTGATATCTATACAGGCAAGACAGCATTGTTACAAGCAAAACAAAACACAAGACCTTGCTCACAGGGTGAGAGGAACACACTGAAGAATACCACAATCAATGTGTCAACATCTGTGGAGAAAAATCAAAGAAGCTGTTCCTTGACAACAGAGAAGTTATGATGCCCCATTCCTGAAGAGTTCAAGGAAGAGAGTTCCATTGCTAGTTCATGACACTAAGCAATTAATCAGCTGCAATACATATTGATTTAGCCACAGCTCAAATTAGATACCTTGCAGAGATCACTGCTTAAACCTAGAAGTGATCGGAAAAATCTAAGTGTACAGAGAAATCAAATGATTTCCTGTCACAAAGCTATTTCCTGTCACAAAGCTATCCACACATCCACCTGAATCACTTGAGGCTCATCTTGGGAATCACAGGTAAGTCACTTGGAATATTTAGTTTAAAAATATACAAAGATGAGTCAAGGACATACTCATGAGAATCTAATTTGCATGTCACAGTCAGCACCACAATAACTCCACTAAACCTGACCAGCAGAAACAAATAATAGTTGAAATCTGTATGCTAAAACACACAGAAGAAGAGCTTACAACTGCTCAAAAGAACTCATTGGTACCCTTCCAAAGGCTGCAGTTGAACTATACAACTCTACATATATTGTGTCTACATACTCTTTTTTTTTTTTCTAATACTGATTCTGTTTTTAGACAAGTAGTAATTTAACTGAAATTCTTTTGCTGTCAACGAGATTACTCTGGCCAGGTATATATAAAGGCTTTAGAATTTGTTCATTCCTGTATATAATAATTTATGTCTGTGATACTGCAGGAGGGAAGTGCTGAAACTTATTTTCTCTTTTTATCTTACTAAGAGTAAAAGCATTTATGATAAAGTGAAGCCAGAGACTCCATCAACTGCATTATGTATTCTGCTCTTGAAGAAGCAGTATACGTAACTTTTTGTTGAGGACAGATCTTTAAAGAGTTTATTTAAAATCTATTCAGCATACAGACTGCTAGGTAAGTTTTCTTACTATACTGCATACCTGCAACAAACAACAGAATAAAACTTCTGGCCTGAAGACAAAAATAACTTCAGTATAGTATCAATATCATCCATTGATCTAAGACTTTACTAGCAAGAGATTGTCTGGTACTATGTCTAATAATGAATAAAGAAACAGAAACTTCCATTTTTTAGAATATCAAGTGTACACGTGTAAATCAGGTTATCAAAAAGGGACTTACCACACTGAACGTCTTCTGATCTAGTTCTTCAGATTCTTCTGATATAGGAACTGGTTCACTGGTTGCAGTAATGTGAACTGGAGTATCCAACAATGGAATTTTTTTATTTTTTTCTTTATTTTCTGATTTGATTTCATTTACCTAAGAACAAAATACGAAAATGTTTGAGTATATTGTATATTTTGGGTCTGAAATTATCCTGTAACATATGACAATAACCATAACTCTTGCATACTCTTCAATAACAGGAAGAAAAACTAAGATGGTATATTTTACTTTCTCTGTGGGATGGAAAAGGAGAATGGAAAAGGAGTAAGTTTCTTTTCTTGCACCCACGCATACTCACAATCCAATGAAGATACATATAATTAAGGAAGTAATTCCCCATTTCATATGCCTGTCTCCATGGTTGCAAGTGGTGAAAATATAACTTCAAATGATGTAAAAAGATTTCAATGAAATGACAACTGATCAGATCCAAAATACCTTTTCAACTCAAAATCATTCACAAAAACCTAGTGGCCTTTTCTGATGCTGTATAAGATAAATAAACCTAGTTACCTTCTCTTCCTTTACTTCTTTTTCTTTCTGTGTGGATTCTTTTACTTTGTTTTCTCTCTTTTCTTTAATATCTTTTTCTTTTAATTCTTTCTTATCCTCTTTTTCTTTTTTCTCCCTTTTCAAATCCCTCTTATTTTCCTTTTCTTTTGTCTCTCTTTTTTCTTCAGCTTCCTTCTTTATACCAATATCTGGCTCAGGCTTTTCTTCATTTTCTTTTTCTGCTTTTATTTTTTTATGTAGATGTTTCACTGAAACAATCTCATCCTGCAATATGCAAGCATATATGTCACATCAAACTGTGTTTCTAGCTATACAAGTTTTGCAACCATCAGATTAAAACATATTTTTTATCTGTGCATTTTTTATATATATATATATTTTTACATAGATTTAACATCTATCAAATAGAAATGGATGTAGTTGTAAAGAAAAATGAGGGCTATTTACTCATTTCCTTGATGTGACACAAAACAAGTACTAATTTGGCAAGTGATAAGACAGGAGTGAAAAATTAAGTCACTTCAATTTTTGTATGCCAAAAGAAGTCTGCCCCTGTAAAGAGCTCTAAAGCACTAAAGTCACTAAGGAAGTACGTCTTGAAAACTGAGCTGATTGTTCAGGACACTCAGGTGATAAATGTTAGAAGACCTCTGCTCTAGTTAGCTTTGTCTCAGTAACTTTTTACTGATCCCACATTAAACGTTCACAGGAGAAACAAAGAGAGTCCTATCTTCCATTCTTTTGGAGCTGTTCTTTTTACTATGCTCAAATAAAAAGCCTTACTTATGAACTGTCTAATAGAAGCCTATTTAATTATTCGATGATGAAAAATACATCAAGTGTTTGTAATATTGGTTAATGAGGTCAGAGATGGAAACTCATATCCTTTCAGACAGAAAAATACTATTAAGTAACAAAAGTAATATTGCACAAGTGCAAGAATCATCATAATCTTTTAATAAATTTAAAAGATAATCCTGGACAATTTGCAAAAAAGCAGATGTAAAGAAACCTAGTACATGAATTACAACTAATTACTTAGATTAGGTATCAAGTTATTAGCACTCTGGCAGCTATATAGTTAGAACCAATCATTTGGGTGTTTAAAGCTTACTTTGGGATCTAGTCTTTTTTTTTTTTTTTTTTTTTTCTTCAGAAGTGAAATTATTTGTCTCTGCCCAGGAGAATTCAAGTAATGCATAACCATTACTAAACACATGTACACAAAACCATTTTAGGCACTCTCCCAAACAGAACAGTCAATCAACAGACTGGCAGCGTCTTCTATTTTGAATGAAATCTGACACATTTTTATTAATTTTTTTTAAGTAGTCTGAATATATGTTGTTTTATCATTCAGTTGCCAATTATCAATTTACTGGGAACTGTGAAAACACTTCTTGGTCTTACGTTCTGAACAATTATCATTCAAGTTACTGTATCTACAAAACAAGCCAGTCTACAAAGAAAGGTTATTTTTTTGTTATTTATTCATTTATTGGTACGAATTAATATTTATACTTTGTAAAACAACCTGAATAACATATAGAAAGGCTTCAGTTAAAACTTTTTTTTTAAACTTTTCTGTAAACTGCATCATAGTTCTTCTCAGACTTAATCTATTTCAACTATATACTTCAATTAGTGATTTATCTTTACAGAAAAAGTTGACAATTACAATGGCCTGAAATAGTTTTAAATGGTTATGAAAGACACTTACATAATTTGGTTTATGTTAAACCAAGTAGGAATGATTTTAATGATATTTCCAGATTTGTAATTACTTATTTAAACTATTTCAAAATTATAAAATTAGGTATGACACAACCCTAAATATTATGTTATTCTCTCTAGTGGTTTCTGCTGTATAATAGGTATAAGAAATAGATCCAACAAAAGCAGAGGCCTAACAGAGTACTTCAGAAGTAACACAACATAATGAGGTTAAGTAGTCTTTTTACATAATTAAAGTCATGACATATGCAGAAACTTTCACCTGCACATCTTGAAACATCATTTATTCACGCTGCTCCTTCTAATTGAGTTTGACTTTTTTTTTTTCTGCTGGTCCTGAACTAAAAAATACCTTAAGAACCAGTTGCTACTACTGTAGCAACACTGTAGCCAGAAATATTCCATATTTGTATGTTGTATTAGATTTACATTTCTAACAGATACAATGCTGAAGTCTTTAAATAACATTGAAATTGATCAATGACACTTTTAATTAGACTACAACATTATTTAATAATAAAATTTGGAAAACTACTTGTAATTCCTCGGCTCCTAGGTTAGCACCAAATTACAATAGATAGTCCATGCAATTGTGCTGATGGAATATTAACAGTAGCAGCCACAGGAAGAAGATACCATTCAGTTGCTTCAATTTTACTAGGTCAAACAGAATACAAAATGGAAATTTCTAGCAGTCACTTTCACCATATGAAAGATATTTACCTTGTTATCCTCATCATCATCATCTTCATCAGATTTTTCTGAGGGCTGTGGTGATGAATCACTTTTTACTTCTTCTTTTATTTTTGAAGCCTTTATCTTATTCTTCTTAGTTCTTGTTTTCCTCCTCTTTGAATTGCCCTGAACGCAAATTAGTACCTTTAATACAGCAACTGGCAAGCATCTCCTCACCAGAGTTGCAGGAAAAAGTTTTGGTTTTATATCAAATAGGGATTTCATTTAATTTATTGACAGTAATGACCACCACCGTTCTCAGGACCGGAGGGAGTACAGTTCAACAGTAGAGAATATTAATAAGAGAGAATACGAAATAGGAAAGATTAATACGATGTGATATTTGTGTTTCATTTGTTAAGTTCATCTAATGTAGTACCAATATTCCACAAAGTAAAAAAGGAGAACGAAAAAAGGAAAAGGATCTAACACCAAATGAAAATTATTTTATCTTGCTACTGAGTGCCAAATTTTACTTACTGCACCAGCAAGTCTTTGTGCTTCCTTTCTTGCAAGGTCTTTATTCAGTAATTTTATGAGGTAGTCTGCACGGGTCTGTAACTGCTTTGCCTGGGGTTTCTTATCTGGATCATCAGGTAAAATCTGAGGAAAATATTGGTAGTATGAACTATGAGTACGCATTATCAGATTTCAAAGGTATTAGCCTAGAGCACTCAGAACAGAAAAAGTTTCAAAAAAGAAGGTGGGTCCTTCCACTTCAACTGTATCTAGCAAATATACCAGCATGCTTGTAAACAATGGAAAATTTATTGTTTTCATTTCCCTAAAACCAACAAATGCTAAATCTTGGAAATTGCCTCACAAAATTTAGAACAAACTAGAATCAGATTTCTGTTTCGACTCTGATAGTACATCTCAGAAATTCTGGGCTCCCCTATCAGTCATTCACAGAACTCCCAATTCTGCCCCATGCAAAAGAACTAAATAAAGAACTCATCATTACAGTATATTGCAGATGCCAGAAACAAAAATGGGTGGTTTGATAAAAAAGAAAATGAATTGAAGACAGACATATAAATCATTACTAAACAAATTTGGACAAAACCCAGCCTCCTTAAATCCCAAAGCTACAGGTTGTTCACACTGTCACAAAGTTTGCCTCATCCTAGCTTTTTCCTAAATGTGTTGCTCACTATTGCTAATCAGCTCTTGCAGTACTTCTGTCTGACCAGACAATTTTCATGTCATGATTGTCCATCACCTGAAGAACCTTGGGATTAAGTGGTGGTGGAGAAACCAAGACAAATGCCTACAACAAACTCCCTTCAAAAAACTCAAGAACAAAACAAATCCATCTCAAACATCTAAAATAGCAAAAAAGACAGAAAAGAAAGAATTCAAATGACTGAGGCCCACAGAAATAGGGAAGCATAACTGATCATAAGAAGGCAGACTTCAGTTGAATACCAAAGATTCCAAATCTAAAGACACACTACACAAAGGATAGATACGTGGAAGTACTATAGGTATGTAAAATCTATGCAATTTCACTTATGATACATATGCTCTTTCAGTAACTGTCACTAGCATTATTATTGAAACAAAAAAAGTTCTTGATAAAACATTTTAGATGACATACCTTCTGTGTCAAACTGAGATCAGGATCCATTTTTATCATTTCCCAGCTGCCATAACCATATTCATAGATGCCTACTAACAGATTGGAATCATCTTCTTTACCCCAGTCTATATCAAAATGAGCAGCCTTGGTGTGGCATGGGATTACATATCTAACAGAAATAAATTACAATGACAAATTATTTCTGAAGCTTCGGAAAGAGAAGGCTGACATACTAAGAAAGAAAAAACACATCTAGTTACATCACTATGATGCTGTTATGTTTAGGAAAGTAATCCAAGTATCAACCACTATACTTTCTTAACATTTCCAGAAAATATTTGTTGAAATCAACACTGAAATATGTTTTAAAGCTGATCAAGATTACATTGATCATGATAGACAAAAGATACCTGTCTGTGGCCCTGGGTGGTGTCACAGAGTTGGCTAGTTGTGAAGTTCTCTTGTTTTATACTTCTGTATAAAACATCATCCAAATGAAACTCCTAACTGAATATGCAGATCGTGTAAAGATTGTGATACACAAGGAAAAGAAGTTCAGAGGGTGGTAACTACCATCAACAGTTACCATCTACTGCAGTTTGACATATACTGCTTTCCCTCAAGCAGATATGACACACAGAACAGCCCCTCAGCAAGCCTGACCTTTAGTCTGGATGTAGTACTATGAGTAACTGAACACAGTCCACAGTAAGTACAATTCAGAAGCCAAAGCTGATACTGACCTCTTCCTTCCCTGAAGGAGGAAGAAATAACGAAAAACAAATGTGAAGCAGTTTGCTGCTGCCAGTCCTTATAGAGACTGGAGGGACAACGCTGTGACAGTGTCCTTTGAGTCTGGGTTTTCTGAATAAAGCAAATAAAGCCTGAATGATTTTCTAAATTATAACTTCCTTTAGGAAAAAAAAAAAATACCTTTTCCTTTCTTCTGGATCCGAAGGAATGGATTTGTGCAATGGTGCCAACTCTTCTTCATGAGAGATGACTAGCTTTGCATTCACCTGCACTCCTGAGATTCTAAATGTTGGGCCTTTAACTTTCCCAAGTCTACCTCCTTAAAATAAATGATGGAAGTATTAAAATGTTAGCTGTTACATGTATCTTATAAAAAAAAAAACAAAACAAAAAAACAAAGAAAACAAGCAAGTTCACTGCTATAGCTATACTATATGACTTTCTCTTAACAAAATGGTCTAATTAAGCTCCAAAATCTCAAGGTCTTTCAGATAGTAACAGATCATTTTTAAATTTCACAGTAATGCAAAAACAAACTGCACTCTGCAGTGACCATTAAAAAAAAAGAAAAAAGGAAGAAGTTGTTGTCTTAGTATAACCCTTTTTCAAAATCACCCAGAATGATAACATTTGTTTTTTCCCCTAAGAATTGTTTCCTATTATGATCAGACTGCAAGAATAATTCAGACTTCTTAACACTTTTTATACCCCCTCACACACACAGACACCTCCAAACACACTGTACCTGCTCTTTCTTGTCCACATGAATTGTCCTTTAAAGCTTTAATGCATCCATTATGCACAAGCTCTCCCAAACGTCTAAGGTCTGTTTCAGATTTATCGACCAGCTCAGCATCCCTAGCTACAGCATCTAACCTGTAATAAAAAAAAATAAAAAAAATAATAAAAAAAAACATTTTTATTGCTCTGCAAGTTTAGCAATTGCATATGCCTCCTTCAGATTTTGAAACTAGAAAAATGATCATCTAAGTTATCAGTCACCTGCACTTGTTACCCATGCAGTTAAAAACAACTAAATAAAAGAATATAGTAGTTAAAAAAGGAAAAAATAAAAGCGATCCAGATATCAGAAGACAATATAACAATTACTTTAAAGGGTCCTAACTCTACAGTTTTGAGGTAGAATGCAGTAATATTAAAAAAAAAATAAAAAAATGAATAGGAACCATTATGTATGACACGATCATACTGAATATAAATATTCTCAAGGAAAATAAGGATGCCAAGTTTTTCTTAAGCTTTTTGCCTTATTCCATATCTTAAAAACGAAGTGGCAAAAGTAACTTGAACACTGGATAACAGTCAGAGTGGATAAACTGATGGTCTTTCAACAGGCTATCAAACAAGACAATAGCATGCCTATCACCAATTATAAAGAAATTATATCACAAATTATAAAGAAAAAAGCCAAGCAGTCCAGCACAACTGAAATACTATCCCAGAGCCATGTTACAGTCAAGTTAAAAGACCAAGCATATTATTTTCTCTCTAGTCTAAGGTTTCTTAGTATATTGTTCTAATTTTTGTTAAAACAAGGTTTAAAGTTGCTACACAATTATAAGTTTACCTTTCAAGAGGACCACCAAATTTCTTGTAACTCTTGATAAACCTAATAACAGAAAATAATTTTGCAGTTTAAATGTATGCTTAACTAACTACATTACTTTTTAATTGTCCATAAAGAATTGCATTGAAATACTATTAATATTTTAAAACCCACAGCTTGATGTATATAAAGATAACCCTGCATAGAGTCATAGCTATATTTGGTTTAAGAACAGATATAAATAAAATGATAGAAGGTACAATATTTTTTTTATTATTAAAAAAAAAACACTTCTTTTACTTTCACATGACAAAATACAGCAACTAGATGTGTTTAATCAAACATAAAATGTGAATTTGTTGTAAATAGAGAATTCAGACATTATGTTATGTCTGAGCGTAACATAAGGAGCAACCTCAAAATCAATACAGGTGATTTTAAGATTTCAGAAAACACAACACAGAAGATAAAGGAATGTTAATGTTTTGGGGATAAATAACTGATGGAAAGAAATGAGAAGTAGCAGGATAAGGAGGAATAAGGAATAAGGAATGAAATAAAAATAAAGGAAAAAAAAGAAATTTCCATAACAATCAAAGATTCAGGTTGCTAGCACAAGCATGTGAATACACTTGAAAGAATATGCAATCCACTTTGTTAAATGAAACAGAAAGGCAACAAGAATATTTAAAGGATTATTAAGGATTATTATTATAATAAAAAGTATTTTGAAAGATCTAAATATTTTAGAGAAATGTGAACACCTAAATTTCAGAAGCAGAGTAGCATTTCACAAAGCCACAATGTCAAAGTAACGGCAATTCTTCTTCCTGCCAAAAATACTTCAGCACCAGATTTATGAGACCAATTGTTCAAGATGCACTTCTCAAATGGGATTTTGTATATTTTAGCTTAAAAAGGAAAAATTATGAAATTAATTCAATTACAGTTTCAAGAAGCTTACAACAAAATAAAAACCCACTCAACTTTTTTGTAGTTATCACCAAAAAGCTGATGTAGTTATCACCAAAAAGCTGTTCTTTCTGCAACTTTCACATAGAATCATGGGAAGTAAATTATTTTTCATATGTTAAAAAAAAGTTCACCCACTTATCAAATCTTTTTTGAAATCACTGTTCTCAGGGGATGCAGGAATTTAGAGTAATAATAATCAAGTAAAAAACAATCAAGAACCATTTTCCAAGCTGTTTTATCCCTTACCAAATGGGTTCAAATTCTGGCCATAACAGTTCAACTGTGTCAACATGAGAAAGTACAAAAACTGCTTTTGTACCTTTTCAAGGTAAAACACTAAATAGAAAGAAAATTTTCAAATAATTTCACACAAATAGACTGTCTTTAGTATTTTTTGAACTCTATAATTATTAAAAAAACAAACAAACAAACAAACAAACTGTTTTATCCCTTTAAACATGCACTTCATCCCATATCTTACCGCCTGATCTCTGCATCACTAAATCCTTTAATATTTTCTCGAGGAATAGTTCGTGGTCTTCCACGCTTTTTTGGACGTTTTCTTTCCGTGATGGAGTCACTATCAGATCCAGAATATCTTCTGCTCCTACTGCGTCTTCCTTCACTTCCATTAAAGCTGATCTGGAATTTCAGAATAAGCAGTTCAAAACTACATTCTTAATACAAACAAAATAAACTTTTACCTAGCCTGTCAAAAATATGAATTCAGAGAAGGAAAAAAAAAAAAAAGAAAAAAAAAGAAAATAGAAAAACAAAAATATAAGCCAGTTAAAACCCAGAGGTACCTGTTTTGCACAGTTTCTCATCCTTGGGAGCATATATATTTCTTCAAGTTCTTTTTGTCTTTCCTCCTCTTCTATTCTTCGCCTCTGGACTTCTGGGATTATTTCTTCCCAGTTTCTTGAGTTTCTTTCTGGTTCCAACTCAATATCGTCTTCATCCATATTGGAAAAGTTGGCCACCTTATACATCAGAACGTATGTATTTTCATCACTTAAATAAATGACTTCATTTAAATAAAACTTGGCAAAAGATATTTTAGGAAACCTAAGTTATTGATGACATATTTTATGCATCTATAGACTTCATGCATTTGTATTTATTACTGCTTAATAATACACATAAAATCTATACATATATGTTTCAAGAAACACTGTCTCTAATGAAGATATCTTTGCTCATTTATGATACAGATGTACTACATGCAATATGGGCTCAGAAAAAATGAAAATTCTTCTTCTTTTAAAAGTTGACTAATGGAGAGCATAATGAAACACATTCCCCAGTAGCTGTATGATAGCTAACTTCCTTCAGAATAAGTCTAATGACATTTGAATGCCTCAGTTCATTTGAGACTGTAGTGATATAAAACTATCCAAACAGTACATCGTAGAAATCAAAAAAGATTGTACATGAACCATCAGCAGAACAGTGATTTAATAGCCTACTGATCCAAACACTTATCACACCATATATTTTAAATTAAAAAAAAAAAAATCAGCCACACGATAATATGTCTAGCTGGTAACATTTAAAGTTTCTGTAATTCAAGTTTCCTTCAGTGCTGAAAGCAATTTCTAAAAGTAATCAATTAAGAAATCCAGACATTATGTTTTGTGTTCAGAAGTACCAGAAGTGCTTAACATTAAAGGCATTCATGCAACAGTACCCAAACCTCTCCTCATTAACATATTCATAAATACGTCTTATTTTATTCATAAAATACATTATAAATATTTTTTAAAGTTTGTACTGAGGGTATAATGAAAATAAAATTATTAGAAAGACACAATTAACTTATTGTGGCATCTCTTTTGTAAGAATGAAGGAGACAGGTACATAAAAGAAAAAATAGAAGTTTTTAATAAGGGAAAGTAATTATGACAGGAGGGAGACGACAGATCAATACCTTGAACTGTGAAAGCAACTCATCTCCTACAGTTAATGGACCTGGCTCATTTTCCCGAGTTTCAGCTCTCTTCAAGATTTCATCTATATCCATTTCCTGAAAAAGATTGAATTTCTCTTTAAAATGAAATAATTCATACATACTTTGGGTTGTTTTATTTTTCAAGTCTAGAAACATTACTTACCTGGGGTTCCTGTTCTTCCCCTTCAGGTTCTTTAAAAAGTTCCTCTGCACCAAACTTTAAAATTGCTGATAATTCTTCTTTATTAAAAGGTGTTGAGCTGAAATACAGGAGGTTTCAGGAAAAACATTTTATTTTAGTAGACTGAAAGTATTCTCTATAACCACTAGCCAGTTAAGATTTCTTTTTACTGCCAAATAAAAGCTATATTTGATATGGAAACAAAAATCTACACAGACAAAACACTTTGCAGTTTTTATTTATTTACCTTTGGTTTGCCTTTCATTAACAAAGTGAAATTACTGGCAATTTCACTTACCTGCCAAATATAATTAAATACAAATTGGCATATAAGATAATAAAAATATACCTTGAAGGAGTAGAACCTGTATGTAGAACAGTTTTTCCTGTAGTGTCCATTCTCTGAATTACTAGGTGATCTAGCACCATCTTCTTCTTGGCTCTTTCAAGAATATCTTCTTCTACTGATCCTTTCGTGACTAGACGATAAATATTAACCTATATTTTAAATAAGTGAGCAACAACAAGGAGAAATGTCAGTCTTGTCTACGCATTATCTGATTTTTATTTATTTTAATAAATACTAGTTCAAATTTCTTACTATGGTCTTACATAAGCAGTTTACAAATAGAGAAATAAATTCTTAAGACGTGTCTTTTTTAAGCTTCAGTGATTAGCCACAAGCAAAACTCTTCTATTTCTCATTATTACCCCAAATGATAAAGAAACCCAAAGAGAACTACAAAATACTTAAGGGGAATGTGGCTGATGGAGTTATTTTCCAGAATGACATGATGCCAACAAAGATGGGACAGACAAGCCCACAACTCTTCTCCCTCCCCATCCATATACCACAGCTGCCATATTGTGTTTTAAGGAATTTTTAAAATTAAAAAAAAAAAAAAAAAAGAGCATTATTAACATTTTTAACACATCCAGCCAAGTACTAATTATTCTCAAAATACACAAATACTGTAATGGCCCAGTCAGTTGACAGCTCCTCTAGAGAGCTGTCCCTCAGGTTTGGAGGTTACAGCTGAATGTACCTGTTTCTTCTGCCCAATCCTATGAGCTCTAGCTTGTGCTTGCAGATCATTCTGTGGATTCCAGTCAGAATCAAATATAACTACAGTGTCAGCAGATGCCAAGTTTATACCTAATCCTCCAGCTCTGGTAGACAGTAAAAAGCAAAAGTCCTGAAAATATAAAATGAAAACGTTTTATATTTAGCAGTTCTGATATTCTTAAATGAACCACTATGACATTTATTTATGCATTCCGTGGTAAACATTAGTCATACACTGTTCTGTAATTGTTCTCTAGGGAAAGTTTCTTTGTGTATAAAGCTAACATTCATAACTATTTTCAATAAACATTGATGTTCATTCCTTTGTGGTTTAAAGGCTATAGCATACTAGATACCAACCAAAACACCCAGACAAGCAGAAGACTGGACAAAAGTATGGAACTCCACTGTCAAAGCCTTGTATGTAACAAAACTACAGTCTTCCTTCACCTACCCACTTAAGAAACCTAAGCAGCCATGGCATACTAGGAGAGATATTGAGACTACATATGACCAGTTGCGAGACAGGAGGCAGAATTCTTCAAGAGTCACTACTGTTTAATATATTTATAAACAAGCTTGAGACATGCAATAAAACAACATATGAAATTCAAGAGGAAGTAAAATAGTAATTTTTTTTCCCTATAGTGACAGAGAACAGAAAACCATGACTCTTAGGAATGAGTCCCGGGAATTAAGTAAAATATTTCCATTAACATCTTTGCTCATTAATGGCCAAAAATGTATGAAACGTTATAAACTTTTAGGAAAGAAATAGAAGATAAAGCAAAGAACATAATTTGGTTGCTGCACAAATATGAAGTTTGCCTTCACTGTTAAATACCACGTGAAGTTTAGGTTCCTCAAAAAATGTACAGCATAACTGCAAAGCAGAAAAAGGCAATGATGTCTATACTAGGGATTTAAAACAGAATTAACTTCTGTATTTAATATATTTCTTAAGTTTACTTCATGGAGTTAAGTCCTTCCTCTTCAACTGTAGCAGAAACAGAAGCTCAGCAGCAACTGAGAAATACAATCCTATTACCAAGAAAAACAATCACTCCCTGTGCCCCCAAAAAAGGAGAAAGATTTAACTTGATCAAATGGAACGGCTTGTATATTTGGAATGTTATATAAGCTATAAATCCTCTAAGCTTAAAAAAAAAAGCTATAAAAGAGACACTTATAAATTCACAAGTCACACAAAGAATCTTCAGAAATCAGTTTTTCGCTGTTCATCAAAGACACACAACTTAGTTCTGTGCTTTGCATTAAAGCTAAAATCTAAAAAAGTAGACCTTTCACTCTAGCCATGAACATTGGATTATCAAACTTGATGCATTTCTCATTTTTCTCAACAGTCATTTTTACAGAACACTTCTCATATTTCTTGGGAAAATATAAAACAGGAAAAAAATTACCATACCTCTGATCCTTCTGCGTTAAAATGATCCAGTGCTTGTTTCCTCAATTCCCCTTTTATTGATCCATCAAGTCTCTAAAGAGATTGAATACTACAGTTTAAAAGTAATTCTTATGCTATATTCTCATCATAGCAACTTGAATTCTCAACAGCCAAAACAGTAATGTGAAGGAAAAAAAGGAATGTTAATGCTTCATGTCATGTTCTTAATTCAAGGACACTCCTTTATTAAGCAAAGTGGTAAAGATCAGATAATGGCAGAGAGGCTGAGGGTGGCAAGGACATCTTGTCTAACACCTCTGCTCAGACACGGTCCACTAGAGCAGGTTGCCCAGGATCTTGTCCACCTCTCTTTTAATTATCATGGAGAACAGAGATTTCACAACCTCTGGACAACTTGCTCCACTACTCTGTCACACTCTGAGTAAAGAAAAGATTTTTCTTAAATTCAGGATCAAGACTACTAGGCTTGTTACCTGGAAGGGAAACTGACGATACTTTAGGTACTCTGCTAGGATGTCCAGCATCCTCACCATCTGAGAGAAAATCAGAACTCTGTTGCCACGTTCTCTCAGACGAATCAGTAGCTTGTCAAGAAGGATTAGTTTCCCGCTGCTACGTATCAAATGCTATCAAAAGAAGAAATACGGATCACAAAAACAGTTCACCTCGATACTGTTAAGTGCTGCAGGTGGTCAGACATTCTTTTAAGGTTTGTCTTCCTGTCTACTGATGTGGGAGAAAAACAAAAACATTAGTCACTCCTTATAACATACATACTTTAAAATATGCATGATAGGACTGTTATTTGTGGTGCCTAACAGACTGGAGGTGGGTTACATTATCAAGACTTCTTGGTTCCTTTAGGAATAACTGGAACAGAAAGCAAATGCAGGATTTATTGTTTTAAACATTAGGCCTCTTTAGGTTGAGAAAGAATTTTGGAGAATGTGTTCATTCATAATTAAGAGCTAACAGAACTTATTAAAGTGGACCAAAGAAGTAGTTGTTAAAAGTCTGCAATTAATAGAAATAATGTTTGGGCAGTTATAAGGAATTTAATTTTGTATGAGGTAGATGTAGAGTGTGCCAATTTATAAATGACACTTCCTTTAGCTTTAAAAAAGGTTTCATACTGCAAGCTATCTTGTAATTACGATTGTCACTGCACAAACTAATATTTTGGGGAAAATATTAGTTTGTGCAGTGACAATCTAATTTTGGGGAAATAATTTTGGGGAAAATTTTGGGGAAAATACCAGCTTCAAAGCTTACAGAAAAAAAAAATCTGTAGAAAAAGTTATGTTGATATAAATAGCATCATTGATAATTTTATTTTTTTTTTTTAATCTGTTGTTGTGCTTCTGAGCAGTTTTGGTACAAATATTAGTTAACATTTACTAAAAACAAATGTTACAGCCCATCTCTGGTAGTAATGATAATTGTTTTCATCTGGAACAAGAACAACAGCAAAAAAAAAAAAATCAGACAGATTTCAATGACCATTACTTTTATTTCCTTTCAGTTTGCTTGTTTGCAGGCATATCTGGTTATACAAAAAGCTTAAAAACATTCTGCAGATTGCTTCATGCTATCATACAGATTGCTGGTGTAACACAGCCAGTCACCTGCGTTTCCATTTACCTGTTTAGCTTTCATCTGTTTAGCTGCTTTATTTTGCCTGGGTTTAGAATAGGTCTTAAATTCATTTTGTGTGAAGATGCATAGACTGTTTCAAACTATTTCTTTTTTGTACTGAGTGCAATTAAGAAATCATAGATATTTTATTTAGTAGAGATCTGTCTAGTGTTCAGTTCCAATAAAGAAACAAAAATCAATTCACTTACCAGTAAAGTCCAGGACACATGTTTTTAAAGATCTTGCTTTTTCCTAATACCTTAATAAGAACTCAAAAATTGCCAGAACACTATAAAATTACAGTGCGCACATTACAAATATAAATTCCCCGAATTAAAAACAAAATGACATTACCTGTAAGGCCTCCTGTTTATTATAGAATTCATTATCATCTGGTGGTTTAATGAGGTAGCAATGGTTACAACACTTTTTGAGTTCCATCATAATGTTCAGAAAGCCAGAGGTACTGCCTTTTGAACCTTTACTGAGGGCTTTATAATTCCTTGTTAAAATCCACCTATGACATAAGACATGGTGTAAATAACCATATGTGGAGGCAAGACAAGCTCTCAAAATATAAACAAACTAAAAAAAAAAAAAAAAAGCAAGTCCTAGTGAAAATATACAAATACGCCAAACAACAGAAGCAAAATAAACAGATTAGACCAATAAACGTCTGCTTCACAGAACTTTACTGTTATGAAATCCTAAAAAGGTGCTTGATTTTTACTATTTTGCCCCAAATTCAGACTGCATTATGAAAAATATTAAACCAGTAATTTGCATGCAGACATATAATTAAAACGATGAAATTTAAAGAAAATAGTTACTTGTAATATTGTTTCTGCAATGCACTCATTTCCATCCTCAGAATTTGCTCAACTTTTGCAGGTAAAGACTTTTCTACATCTTTTTTAACTCTTCTCAGCAAAAACGGTTCAAGCTCTTTGTGAAGACTTGCATAACCATACTCTCTTCCTTTGCCATGCTCCTCTTCAAAATCTTCCCAGGAGGAAAATCTACAATACAAAAGAAAATGAGTGTAAAATAGTAACAGAGAGAATGACCAAAAGTAGTAATATTTAAGAAGAATGCTAACAAAATTGAAAAAAAAAAAAAAAAAAGTATAAGCATTCCAATTTGATTTCTTCCCCCTCCTTTGTTTAATTTAACCAATTTCTGAATTCTGATCTTTCAAGAAATTCCAGATACTTTGTATGTAAACAGAAGAATGGAAATTCCCAAACACTTTTACAAAATTATATTTAGAAATAAATTACTAAATGAAAGATTACATTGGCTTTGATTGCAAGACAATGGAACATTGCTTGGCATTTACAAGACGTCTGATAGGAATGTGAGCTCTACACTAGCCCTCATTTAACACTAGTTCTCATTTAATCTAGGTACAAACAGAGGTCAATAAAAATGAGATCAATACAGGAAGCTCACTGTATTTAAAATAAATGGGAAAAATAGCTGCCTGACTGAAATACAGGGTATTAGGCAGCTTGGTACAAACTTGCTTTCATTAACAGTACTAATACAGACAAGAAGATATCCCTAATCTCATCCTATTTCCCCATAGTAAAGCTATACAGTTTTCCTCTTACATTAAGAGCAAGCCTTTTTTCTTCTGGGCTCTTACCAGTACACCTCAATCCATCATTCTTGTGGACTGCTCTAATGGTGAAGCAACTACTACTGGGGTTATTCAGCAACAGGACCATACATCTACATTGTACAGAATATTTAAACAATCTCACAGTATTATTGTTTACCTTTATTGATTCTCAAATCATTACACTATTTCATATTACGAAACTTAACAAAATATTTACAAGAACAATGCAAAACTCTTCCTTACTTTTCTGGCATGATGAAGTGCAACAAAGACCAAAGTTCTTTGAGGGAGTTTTGCAGAGGAGTTCCAGTAATAAGAAGTCGATGGTTAGACTTAAAATCTATTAAAGTCTTGTACAGAAGAGAGTCGTCGTTTTTTAAACGATGAGCTTCGTCAACCCCTATGAATGCCCAATTCAGACCGCCAAGGAAAGACTTAAAGAAATGGACAACCGGGTGAACATTACACAGGTAAACATAGTATATAATTTCTCACATTTTATAACCATCATTTTCTTTTTTTATTATTTTTATAAAATACGGACAGCTGTATGTCTTTAATACTAATCATTGCTTTTATATTAGCCAGGTTCAAAGAAAGCATACGCAAACATCCCAAGAAAGTATAAATCAAGTTAGAAGATGAAAAAAGGGCGCACAGTCTGATTCACATTAATTTTCATAACAGAAAAAAGAAAAAACAACAAAAAAAAACAAACTACCAACCACAGAAGCTATAGACCTCTTCTTCCCAAACAAATCAAGACAAAATGCTCTTCTCATTGTCTATAAAAATTTCCACATACTCTTAGAAGGACTAACAATAACCCTGTGTACTACTGTCCTTGACACAGTAGTAATACCCTACTGTATGCATAATAATGAAGAAAAGTCATTTTGGATTTCAAAGTTTTGTTTCAAAGATGTTTGTGTAATGGGCTGGATTCTTTTTCAGCTCTTTGATGATACAAGGGAAGTACAGCTCCTGATGGGAGGAGATCATTACAGTAACGCGAAGCTCAAGCAAACTAGAAGCATTACCTGCTTGATGAAATGGAAGAAGGCTGAAAGCCTCATCACACATACAGAAAGGCAAGAAGTGCTTAAAAAATATACACTGTCCAAAAGTAAAATCCATCACACTCTACATCCATTTAATTACTAAAAACCCAAATGTGCAAGTCGAACAAGAGTTCTACACTGGGCAATGGTTTCATCTCCCCGAGAAAGCTAGTGAAATTACCTTATCCTTCAGCAAAATTTCGTATGTTGTCAGAAGTATGTTAAACTTCAGCCGTTTGGTCTGTGGATGCATCCATTCATGAGTTCTTATCTACAAAAACAATTAAGTAAACAGTAAGCTAGGAAAAAAAATTGTACCAATTAATGAGACATAAGCACTACAGCAATATAAATGTTTAAAGATGTTCAATAATCTGATCACAAAACAGAAGCACAACACATGAACTGAACTTCCACAAGACTGAACTTCCAAGCTGTCTAAGCACTCCAAGCCACTTCGTTAGCCTCTGAATAAACAGCAGAAAATTTCTACAAAACGTTTTTTGCTTTAATAAACAAGATTACTAACATTCAGAAGACAGCTAAGGAAAAAAAAAAAAAAAGAACTTTTCAGAAAATAAATTAAGATTGTGGTTGGCTTGCATACATACTAGTTTTTATTTTATCTGCATAAATAACTACATGGCAGAAGACAATTTGTTTTCAGGTGCAAGACTACGTTTTTAATCCTGTTTATTATTAAGACAGATGGAAATCTTTCATGCACATTTATATAGGATCATAATCTGACCTTTCAATTTGCATCTTAAGTGTTTCAGCAATTATTTGCTCACTCCCAACCAAAATATTGGAAATTAGTGGAGGATAGGAATATGAAATGAATGTGGTTTACAAATAAGCTTTTCTAATGATGAAGGGAAATACTCACCATATTTCTGCTGGTTATATCTCCTAAGTAAACTACAGCATTCATCTGAGGAGCCCAAGTTTGAATCTCTCTTTGCCAAGATGTCAAAGTAGAAAGTGGCACAACCAGCAGGAAAGGCCCATACAGTTGATGTTCATGAAACAGGTAGTTCAGAAAAGAAATTGTTTGTATTGTTTTACCCAGACCCATTTCATCTGCAAGAATACAACTATTCCCTCTAAAAAAAACAAAAACACACAAACAAAAAAGAATGAGGAAGAGGGGGATGAAGAGAGAGGAAGGGAATGGACAAGAAGACATTATTATCTTGAGTATAGAAACTACTTGTAAAAGTTTTCAAGATTTTGTAACTATACATCTTGAAGTTTATGTAGATACTGGTTCCTTAAATTAACAAAATTAACAAAAAGCTTGGAAGTATTCTTAAGGGGTCTATCTTATAACACTAACGTTGGCATTTCATAAGACTTTGCTTTGATTCTTTCAGTTTTGTAGTCTTAGTTATTTTTTTCCAATTGCTTTTTAAAAAAATGACTTTACACAGAGAGTGGGAGTACCAACAGCAGAGTTTAATTGTTTTTTGAAACCAACCATGTAATTAGCTTTAGTAGCTTTAGTATTTCTTTGAGCAAAAACAGTCCTCTCAGGACTCTACTTTCAGCTTACTGTAGTAAGACATCTAGCCTCCATAAATATAGAAAAAAATAATGTTTACGTTTTTATGAATGCTTAGAATTTACAAACAAACTATACTTACTTGCACCACGAATGAGCAAGCCAATTCAATCCATTTAACTGATAATCTCTTAACTCCAAACTTTCCTGTCCTCCAATGTAAGATGGTTGCTTCTTTAGTGCAACAAATCTTGGTCTCTGTTTTAGAACCTGTCAACAGCAAACTAAACATCAGTTTTACTGCTGACTGCAGTTACCAGACTGGCTTTCTATAGAAAATGTAGTAGTAGGCATCTGTGGGATCACCAAGTCGTCTTCATCCACCACCAAAAACTAGGCCATGTGAAAATGAATAATTTAAAAAAAAAAAATTTTGCAAGCTGAATTCAGTTTGAATGGTCATCTAAATTCAACAATGGGAATTATGTTAACGCATTATTCACTCAGCTTACCTTTCACACAAACTAAAATACTAAACAAGCCATTTGAATGCCAGTAAAAAAAACAGGGGATTAATCTATGAAAAGCCATTCTTAGTAGTAGATGTTTGACACATATATTGCTATGTATCTACCATTACTACTGTTCTCAAGCAACCTTCAAGAACATTTCGTAATATGTAAAATACTCTTGGTGCATAAGAAACTTTCACTTTTTTTTTTTTTACCACTACGCAGTTTGTTTTGAACGAGGATGGCAGAAAAAACTGAAATGGCAAAAGTGAGAAAAAAATTGTTGATCTTGACAAAGACAGTTTACTAGGTGAAGAAAAAAATATAAAAAAATATAAATATGAAAGAAAAACAACAACAAAAAAAACCAACAACCAATCACACATGACCTCCAACCAACAGACCCATTAAGTCTCCAAGCAATGGCCACCATTGAACCTCTGATTTTTCCCCCTCAGTTTTAATGACAAGCATGACATTACAAGCCACAGGGTATATTTTTGACCAGTTTGGGTCACCTGTTCCATCTTGGCTATATATGTTCCCTTTCAAAAACCTGCCCATCCCTGGCCTGCTTCTGGATGGAGAAGGGGAAGGAAGGGCACAGCGAAAAACAAAGAAGGCATGAACACTGTGCAAACACTGTTCAGCAACAGCCCAAACAATTGTACCTTTTCTACGTTAAGAAGAATTTGTTTACTGTAAGATTGGTCAAACACTGGAAGAGGCTTCCCAGCAAGGTGGGACCGACATCTTTGCAGGTCTGTTCCAACCAAACTATTCTATTCTAACTTTATCACAGCCAGAGCCAGTACAACTTATTATAAATCCATTGCATTTACATACTCACCTTGCAGTCCTTAAAAGGAGTGGTTTTGGATTGATTTCTGCTAAAATACTCATCAATGCGTGTCTGAAACTTTTTGGCAATGAGAGCACCATCTTCCCAGCTACATTCTGAATAAGGTAGACCTTGCCATTTGCAATAGTAGTCTGGATAACCAGCTGCTGACTTTTGATTTGAATGAGCTGTAGAAACGTATTAGAGATACCAAATTAATATTTTACTTCTGTATTTTAAGAATACGCTCATTTTAGGTGATAAGACAACATAAATTAGCTTCATAGCACAACTTCTCTTTACCCAAAATTTGTTTTGAATTAAAAAATAAGTTAGTAATATTCCACATTTTTAACTACAAATGCAACACATGAGCAATGAACATAAAATATTCTCAACATTGCTTTCTGCAGGTTTGTAACATACCAATTATTCTTTCCACTATCTGATACTGCTTATGTAGATCATCTGTAAGCTCCTGTTGGCAGTTATAATATTCCACGTCTTCTGGAGAAGCATTTTTCAGCCTGCAATAGGAATTTATTTACAGCAATTATTACACTGTGTGGTTCTAAAACTACGAAAATCTAGCAACTATAAACCTCTGAGTGTAACCACCACAGGAATACTGCTTTGAGCATTTCTTTGAAAGGGGCTACAGCTCAGACATTCTTACTACAGAAATGTTGCATCTGGCCGAGGTACCTCAACATTAATGACCAAGGATGGTTGTCGAAAGACACAAAATTCAATCACAATCTGATAATTCAGAATACCTGTCCTAAACAGCAAGTAGTATACTTTATAGGGTATTTTCAAGGAACCGTACTGAGGGTAGCTTATTCTGTAAGAATCCATCTCACTTAGGTTGCTGAAAATATATTAAGTGTTGTAATAAGTTGAATACTAGAAAGATGACACAGAAATGTATGGATTTCTTCAATTCTTGGTTCTCAGACTTGAACAGAGATTCAAGCCAAGAAAATTAAATTCTTAAAAACAATATGAAATGGCTAAGACACCAAGAAAAATTAATCTATCTCTAAGGCAAGAAACCTGCATAACTGAACAAAGTTCAATAACAAATTCATTATTATTATTAAACACTACCCATCTTATTAAAACTTAACTTATAACAGATACATTAAAATCAGGTTCAGAAGAATATCTAATGGTATCATGTTAAGGAGGCTTCAGCTTTCAAAGCTTTTGTCTTCCTGTTGTACAGACATTTGAAACCTTGCCCTCATGAAGAGGTAACAAGTCTCAGAAACATAACTGTTACAAAACAACTGTTATGAAACAGCCACATTGTTACAAAATATACAGCATAGAAGTTCTGGTAAAAATATTCACCATCGTTTTGTTTCCTGATCTTTTTTCTTGTAGTTGTCCAGTTTCTTCATTCCTTTAACATTTTGTTGCTTCAGTGTTTCCTCAGTTTCCCAAGTGTTATGGATGTGTGACCAGCCTTTCCATTTAATAAGATACTGTATTTCTCCTGGCTCCTTTGACTTTTCAAACCCAGCATTTGGGTCACCATCTGCCTCAACTGCGTAGATAGTGGTTGCGGCACCAGTGGCTGAAAAAGAAACCATACCAGAATGCTTAATTAAGTGTGCACTGTCATAAGTTAACCAGTAAGACAGCAATTACCGATGCTTTTATATAAGCATGTAACTGGACTAATATCTACAGTTCTCATGTTATTACATTTATTTGAATAATTACATGCATATGTTAATACATGCACAGTAGTCAGAATCAGAAAAAAAACAATCCAAATTTCTGTATGTGATCTATGACATCTAATCATTTCTCATGAGAATTTTCTTTGAATTCCTACTTAAATCAAAATGATTGCCAGGGAATGCTCCACTAATACTGCTTGTTGTCTTCTCTGTTACGTTATTCTCATCACTGAGCCTATAAAAGGCACCTGAGACATCAGTAACCTATTGCTTATGATACTATGAATCTATTTCTCCCTAAATGCGTTCTACTCCATTTTCTGGCTTTGGAATCTTACCTGGGAAAATTATTAAGTACAGTCTGTATCACAACCAAACCATCCTAGCAGCAGGAAACAGGCTCATTTCTGTGAGGATAGCCAAGTAAGGAAATGAGCCCAGCAAGCTGCAGTGACCAGATAAAGCAACCAAGTGGCAACAACAATATAAAGCACAAGCAGCAACAGCATGTGGGCAGGTAGAATATAAGAAGCTTAGTCCAGAAGACTTTGAACACAGCAGCAACACTATGCACTCCTGGCATTGGGGCAGTATATGCTAGAATTTAGGACAGCATGGGAGAAGAGTTGAGAGGAAAGTGCAAGCTCTGAGACAGGTCAGAAATTCAGTGACTGGGTATAACTAATGGAGAAAAGAAGCTCTGAAGTGCAAGGGGACCATTTTATATATTTTTATTTAATTATTTACTTATATAGATAATTAGTCTGTTTTGCAGCCTCAAACTCAAAACAGAACTGCTGGACAATACATGACAGCAACTGATAGAAATACAACATGCCTACTACCTTTCATAAAAATACATCTAAAACTTCACGTGCAATAAATTTTGTATCTATTTTGTAGTGATTCCGTGCATTGCATTGTATTGAGACAATTTGTACAGCAATAACTGAAATCACAATCTCAGTGGTTCATCCTTCCTAACAGTCTTTCAGAGCTCAGGCTACTGGTCAGCAGACTTGTCTGTCTTGTCTGCTTTCTCCACTCCAGTAAATAAAATTTATACAAATCAATTACCACTGAACTGTACAAACAGTGGTGTAAAAATTTGATGCATATTTATACAATATGAAGCTCTCTTCTTTTTATTTATTATTCCTTCTACTTAGATTTTTTTCTACATTTTACTTTGAAATGCTTAGATGAGGCTTTAAAAAGGAACATCTTTATGAATGTGAGAAACAAAAGAAGATAACTCTCTGGCATTTTAAAACGATTGCTGTTTTTAAACATCAGAGACCTACAGGTAAGAATGCTAAAGTTGCACTACAATGCACTCCAGTATCTTAAGAACACTGTTAAAAATTACCTCCTTTTCGGCCAACCCGACTATCCATAAACTTTTCTATAGTTTCAAATTCATCTTCTTCAGTTTGTGGGACATCTTCTCCACAAACTTCCAGCAAATCATCAGAATCTGTCTTGGTTTCTTCTGCTTCTTTGTAACTAATGTTGACTGTTGCCTGGCGACGAGATCCTCTCTTATCATAATCCTCCTCCTCATCATCATCATCCTCAGATGAATCAAGTTGCCTCTTTTTCTGTCCTGCAGTCTTTTTCCCACTTTTTGGCTTAATTCTTCAAGACAGTAAGATACAACACAACAATGGCGTATCAAATTGGACAACCAAAAATCTTCTGTGATACTTTCTGAACATACGTGTTTCTCAAATGCACAGTTACAACACTTTTCGTTACAGCAGACAGGAAAAGGCATTCACTACAAACTACTGGTATTAGTAATATCTTTAATAGCTTTAAAAAATATAATTTTTAAATATACACTAATGATTTCATTTGCATATGTATTAGCGGTACAATACTTAACTACTTGTTAGACATAGTACCAGAGAAGAAAGGACTTCTTACCTGCTTGGAGGTTTCCGGCTTTTGACTTTGTTTTTTGGCTCATAGTCAGATTCACTTTCTTCACAACTACTTTTATCCCCATCTTCCTCTGATTCAGAATCAGAACCAGTTCCTGATACTGATCCTGACCCTGACATTTGCCAGTCTTCGCTGTAAAATCAAAAGAGAAAAGAGTATCTCACTTTGTTTTTTTAAAATCAGATATTCAACCATAATCATCTATTGTAATTCAAGCATTCTTCACAGAAATAAAAGCTATTTTAGCCAATGGACAGAAAGTTGTAAAAATTATTGTCATAAATGATAAACAAAAATGCCCAATGGCTTCAAAGGGAATTGAAATAAGTCTTCCATTACCAAGAGGTAGCAGTAAAATTCAAAACAGAAAAATCTGGATTTCTACATAAATTTCAGCTTGAAGTAATGAGTTAAGAATGACATTAAGAAACCAAAGAACTTAGTAAAAGTCTAACTAGAAAGATAAATATTTATTGGAACTTACACATGCTCAAATCATAAAACCCTGTCATGTACATTCTGGAGAGTCCTGCATTTTCTAATACCTGTGTTCCCTGTGCCTCGGGAATAATCAGCAGCTTTGGCACAAAAAGCAGAAGATAACGCAAAAGCGGATTTGAGAAACATGCCAAAAGATTTGAACCGCAGCACCTGTGAGAGGCACTGGCTCCCAAAAGCTCCCACTGAGTTCCTAAATCAGAACTTCACAACCAGACAACATACTATGAATAAGTCACTTGTGACTCTGAGCAGCAGCATCTCCTTGTTCCTGCTTAGCTGTGATCAACTTTGCAATAGAGAAGATAATGAGTAGTACATGTACATTGCCTCAGACTCTAACTGAATATAGGCAAATTAATCTCAGTATCTTCATGGAGAAGAAAAAAAAATATGGTATGCATTATGGAAAGGTTGCTAAATCTAACATCAGGTTTGGGTTTCTTTGACCGAAGTGCTAGAGCAGTACTGATGTTCATCAAAGCTGAAATATTACCATAAAAATCTCATCCATAAAATTCCAGTAAGGAAGCCTAGGAATCAGTGCTTTGACCTCTCTCTCACTTCGATATGCATTAGGTCCTGGCAGAAATTACAGTCCCATTGTTCTGGTCATCTAAGATTTACATATGTAAGCATATGGTACAGATGGTACAAGGGCAATGGCAAGAAATCATGACTTAAACTTTTTCTGCAAGCAGTAGGTTAAAAAAAAAAAAAAAAAAAAAAAAAAAAGAGGGAGAGGGAGAAGTCCAAAACATACATCTATTTGGAAATACAGACCACAGATATAAAACACAATCCTCTTGGCCTTGATCAAGTTACATATTGAGAAATCTCTGATCTGCACATCATCTAGCAACTGCAGACATACTTCTTCAGGAGAATTGTAGGGCAAAATCAAAGCATTGGATATATGACGGATTTGGTTATTTGTTCCTAAACATAAATATGTTTCTTGTAATGGAGGTTGTTATTAGATGCAATCAAATTTTTAAATAGCAGAAGACTATGAATAACAACTCATCATTAGAAAAGTACTATTTTTACATAGGTTTTTTGCCCTTTTTCTTCAACTACCATTTCATGAAGACAATATAGCAGCAACCATGGGAAGTGCAATAATTAATTAATTGTGAGAAGAAGAATGATACAACAGTTCATTTTCTACACAGCATTCATAAAAAACACAGTTCACTATGCCTACTCACTTCTCATTGCTACATGCCATAGTATAATCCTTCTCACAAATTTTTGATCTACCACTTAGAATCATAGAATCATAGAATATCCTGAGTTGGAAGGGACCCTTTAAGGATCATCAAGTCCAACTCTTGACACCGCACAGGTCTACCCAAAAGTTCAGACCATGTGACTAAGTGCACAGTCCAATCTCTTCTTAAATTCAGACAGGCTCGGTGCAGTGACCACTTCCCTGGGGAGCCTGTTCCAGTGTGCAACCACCCTCTCTGTGAAGAACCCCCTCCTGATGTCAAGCCTAAATTTCCCCTGCCTCAGCTTAACCCCGTTCCCGCGAGTCCTGTCACTGGTGTTAATGGAGAAAAGGTCTCCTGCCTCTCGACACCCCCTTACGAGGAAGTTGTAGACTGTGATGAGGTCTCCCCTCAGCCTCCTCTTTTCCAGGCTGAACAGGCCCAGTGCCCTCAGCCGTTCCTCGTATGTCTTCCCCTCCAGGCCTTTCACCATCTTCGTAGCCCTCCTACCCTCCTACCCTCCTTAACTGATCTGGCAGAACAATTTCAATTAAACTTTGTTTTCCAGTCAATAAAGCTAATTACTGTCAGAAATATAATAACTGTTAAACTTTTCAGAGGAAAAAAAATCAGAAAAAGTTGGCACTGATTAGGAGATTCCATCTTTAAATTTATGAGACAACCTAAGTAGTTTCCAATTCCTACAAAAACTTTTAAGGAGGGCCTTAAACTCAAAAATATGTTGCAACAAATTATTTTAAAAATAAAAGCACTAATGAATGTTTTTGAACAATACTGCAGACACTTTTGCTCAGAAATGAATATGATATAGATATTTCTTTAAAAGTCTGTGTTGTTTTTTTTTAATATTCCAAAATGTCAATCAAAACTGAGAAACACAAGAACAAGAATTAGAAAGAGAACTTAAGCATTTTCAGCGTGGAAAATAAGGCATCAGTTATGAGTACACATCACTGACAAACAATTATGTGGTATTACTTATGAAAATATCTTACTCTTTATGTTTTTTCTTCTTGGTTTCACTGGATGAGTCATCAGCAGAATCTTCACTACTGGATGACTCCTGCAGATGAAGAAAAAAAATATACCATTCATGACAATGACAAGAATGAAATACTTCTAGTATTCAGCTCCCACATTCAAGTTGACATCATATTGTTCATCCCCCTCTCTTCATCCCCCAAAGGGACTAATATAGAAGACTAAGATAAGGACTGCTGTTGTTTTAGTATCTAACTATCTATGAATATATTGTGCCAGCAGAGCTCTACAGAACATCATGAAGAAAAGCCTTAAAAAATAACTATTGTGCCTACATAAAATAAAGCCATGGCTTCAGATGCTCCAAGTTCATCAATTTGATGGTTCTACCAAAAAAATAACAAACCTCCTAACCTTCCAGAGCTCTCCCACCTTCTATAATCTTTCACATTTAAACTCCATTTTAAGAAAAATTGGAAAATGTGTTTGTTCTTCTCTCTACTCTCAGAAAAAGAAAAAAAAGAATCTTCTAAAAATTAGATTTTCAAAAAAAAAATTTCATAAGAACAAACTTTAGATCATACAGCTGTAAATTAATGTTTTATTGATGTGAGAATAAGTTAACAATGAGTTGCTAAGCCAGACAAAAACAGATCTAGCCAAGTAAGTGTGACCAGTGTAATATTTGTAATATTTCCAATGAAGGAGAAAAACCTGATTTTTAAGTACCATTTCACTGTCACTAGCCTCCTTAGAAGATATTCTTACTGCTCAAAGTCAAGTTTAGCCAATGGCTTAGGTATTAAAATATATAGAATTCAGGTGTGGTTCTTCGAATACAAGAATTATTTTGTACTAACTGTACAAAAATATGTAGTTTTATATTCCATACTGAGTTTTTGAAAAATATAGCAGCTACATTTCCACTGAAAGAATTGTTGAACAATCTTCTAGCATTTTTAATTATCTTTAAGAAATGCAATAGGCCAAAAATACAATACAAGGCAGTACAGTGTGGCTTGAAAATTTTGTCCATACATCACAGAATATCTACTTGAAAATACTCATAAATCTAGGCAGCTATAATTTTGGCATAACTCATCTGAAGACAAGTAACTAGAACTATTTTTACCTTTCCTTATAAAAAGGTCAGTTATTTGAACATTACTTTTACAGACTAAGACTATAACACGCACTTACAGAATACAGCTTGGCTCAAAAAAAATGTTGTCTATCATATAAGACAATAGAACAGGCATGTTTACATGGTTAATAAAACTAACGTATATTATTCACCTCTTCAGAAACACTGTCTGATGATACTGCCTTTTGTTGTTGCTGTTGCTTCTTGAGCACTGCTGATCTCTGTACAGCAAGTATACTTGGACTGGACTTCCAAAACTGAGTAGGAATTGAGATATAAGTCAGTTAAACATACTGAAACTCAAGATGAACACTATTACGACTAATCTCAATTTTATCAACATTATTTATACCACTACAAAATACTGCACACACTAATAATATTGGATACCATTTTAAAGCAGTGAGATTTCCTGAAAACAGAAAATATGTAAGAATTCTTGAGATAGCTCCTTCAGTAAGTTTAACAATAGTTGTGTAGGCATTGTTAATGTAAAACATTTATAAAGAAAATTTTTAAGCTGATCCAGATAAAACTGTTCTGACTATTTACCTGATATGTTTTTGTTTCATATGGGAATAGTGAAATACACGAACAAAAATATAAAAGACAATCCATAACAGTCTTAGAGTTTTATACAATGATTATATTATTGCCTTTCGTATCTATAGTATTATATACGTATAGTACTATAATAACATAATACTACAAAACATAATATATATATATATATATATAGGTGCTTATCACCTAAACAAATCCATACAACAGAGGAGAGTGCAGATTATTTTGGCCCACTTGATTTAGGAGGGCAAAACATCACTTTTTCCTAAACTTAGCAAACTTTTTGATACAAAAAGCCATCTCTATGTAGGCTTTAATTTTTTGTATGACTATTTATTGATACAAGGAAACTAAGTATTACTGGAACAATATAAAAATAGAATTTCAGAAACGGCAACATTTCATCTGACTTTGCCTTTGGTAAGGTTTAAGTAAGTTAGTGCTTCTGCATAACAAAATTTACGTAGGCATCTGATCCAAAATACCTACACAAGTGAGAATTTAAGAACATAAATTCAAGTACTTGTCATGAGAAACTGAGACCAGTATTTAAGATGGCTGCAGTACATGCAATTAATAACCAATTAAATTAAAATCTAAACACTTTTCATTTTAAATCAACATCTCTCTGAAACAAGAACAATGCTTTTTTCCCCACAAAGACTTCATTTGTATATTTTGTTTTACCTCAGTTCCATCAACTTTTGGTGGTTTAGCTTGTACTTGTTTCTTCTCTCTAGATGTGTCGGACTCTGATTCTGATTGACTGCCTGACTCTGAACCAGAGTCAGAGTCACTGCTCCCTGACTGGCTGCTACTTCCATCGCTACTGCTTCCAGAGCTTGAACCAGATCCAGAACCTGATGCTGACCCAGAATCATCATCTGATCGACTGCAATTAGAAGACAGGGGGACATGCAAAGTGGATAAGGTACCTAAAAACAAGTTACTTTGACTTCACCTACAAACCAGCTATTACATTAAACCAGATACATGGGTAGCACACAAAAATACGGAGTTGTTTGAATAAGATGAGATGGATAAAGGTTAAAACAAATAAGAAACAAGAATTCAGAGTTTAATCAGATACTTTTTTTCTGAAACCTAAAAAAGCAAGGATTAAAACAAGAATATTCTGATTAACATGGAGAGTCAAGTGAGAGAAATAAAGGTGATACCAACGTTTCTCACCTACTCACACTTTCCACCCCCACATCCAAAAAATGCTTGTTTAGATCTATCAATTTATATATATATATATACACACACACACATATATATACACCTTTTAACGGTAAGTATACTTCATAGGTCTTTACCTGTCTAACTAAAATATAAAGAATTCTTGATTTTTTACAGATCAGCAGCCCCCCTTATTTATTTATTTATTTAAAGGAGAACACATCTCTTTAAAACAAATGCTACAATCTTATTTTGTTAAAAATAAGAACAGTAAAATTCCCTTTGCGGACAAACCTGGATTTGTCACTGATTATAAGACTTAAAACTTAAAGTGCTGAGGCACTTTCTTTATTTTTGAACCTCCAAATTATTCCACCTAATTTTTCCACCTGCACTTTACACCAGATTTAACATACTTTGAAATCACAATATTTCAATATTTATTTTATGACCATTCCAAAACATAAAAACTTTTTTTTTAAACAACTTCATAAAGGTGCCAAGCTAAAACTTTAATCAGGTTAATATTACTGTATTTAAAAGATATCATGAGGAAATATATTGTAATCATATCACCACAGGGAAAAGTATTTAATTTTATGTACACATTAACTGCAAGCATTGGAAAAGCACAGTAATGACATTGCCAAAATCCAAAATGATTAAAGCCGGTATCAAAATCTACCCCTACCTCTGTCAGAGTAATTTACCTGGCTGATAGTCACCTGGGAATGGGTATACCTCAAACAGCCATCTGCACCTACCCGCTTTGATACAAAAAGAAACAAACCATGGTGAAGCTTCCTGGTTCTGAAAAGGGGGTTGGATATGGAGAAATCCAATGCTTCTGGGCTTCCTCACACTTGTGGAGGAGAAAACTGTGAAGCTACAAAGCTACTCCCAAACTTCCCTTTCCTATCATAGAAAGTGGATTTCCAGGATGGTGCTTTAATTCTAACCTGACCTGCAAACTAAAGCAAGGCTGCCTCTACAGAAGATGACCACAGTTTAAACTGTTTACCAGAAATTAAGGGCAGTCTACCATGATTTACTGAAGAGAGTTTCAATAGAATAGTGTTCTTGTACACAAATATTATCTTACCTTTAATGCTGGGTAAATTACATTAAATTACAGTATTACAAGCATGCTATTTTATTACAAACTTCTGCAGCTTTGTGTCCTCGACCTGTTAGAGCAGGTCCAGAGGAGGGCCACAAGGATGATCAAAAGGCTGGAGCACCTTTCCTATGAAAAGATGCTAAGAGAGTTGGGGTTGTTCAGCCAGGAGAAGAGAAGGCTCTGGGGAGACCTTAGAGTGGCCTCCCAGTACCTAAAGGGTGTCCCTCAGGAATGCTGAGGAGGGACTCATTTGTCAGGGGGTGTAGTGACAGGACAAGGAGTAACGTTTTTAAACTAAAAGGATAACAGGTTTGGATTAGATATCAAGAAGAAATTCTTCACTCGAAGGGTGGTGAAGCATTGGCACAGGTTGCCCAGAGAAGCTGTGGATGCCCCATCCCTGGAGGTGTTCAAGGCCAGGCTGGATGGGGCATTTCTGATTTGGGCAACCTGGTCTAGTGGGAGGTGTCCCTGTCCATGGCAGGGGGGTTGAAACTAGGTGGTCTTTAAGGTTCCTTCCAACCAAAACCATTCCATGATTCTATGATTGTAAAACAACAGCGTAGTGAGATGCTGTAAGTACACGTAACAAGAACTGCAGACATTAGCACTAACTACAAATGAAGAGAAACAGAAGAAAATAGAGAAAACAGAAAGTTTGAGAGACGAGTAAATACCAGGTGGACAAGTACATGACAAAAAGCCAACAAAAATGTGCAAATTCCACATAGTCTTGGAAGAGAGGAAGGAAATCAAATACCTCAATGCAGGACAAAGATTGCTCACAATTTTCACATGGAGAGCAATAATAAGGTAGATTACCCTATTTAGGAAAGATGTGAAACACTGTGCCACAAGGATGACAATCAAGTCAGCTTTCCAAAGAGTGGTAAAATATATCATACAAAGTAACAAAGTTCTAACCACAGGTTCGAAAGCACACAGAGCCAAAGGCAATCAAAATAACGTACCTCTATTCTAAGGTTCCATGAAGGAATTTGTTTCTAGAATAAGCCATCTAAGGCCAAACAACTTGCCAACATTGTGAAAAACGTGTAATTCCACTACACGGTGTAACAGTGGAGAGGTCAAAGGAAAAATATATATCCACTTGATTTAGATAAGTAAGAAAAAATTATGTCAGTCAGATTCACAGCTGATGGGAAATTAGCTGATGGGTAATTTGATGTTCTCTGTGATAAGCACATGGCAAGTTCAAAAATAAAGGGACTGTGAGAATAAAAAGTCTCACAGATACTGCTAGTTGCTCTGTAGTGAGACATTAAAAAAAAAATCCAAATTGTTTCCTTATGAAAAGATCAACTAAATATCACTTAAGCTCTCTGTTAAGTTAAAAAAAAAAAAAAAAAAAAACATCAACAGGTTCCAGAGTTGTCTAAGAATGAATTCCATTGAAGCTTATTAGCAGGACCGGCAGACTAAGATTTCTCTCATAAACCCTGCCTCTCACAATAAACTGATTTGATATTGACATGAGCAACCTAGTATGACTCAGTTGCAATAGCAACTACCTGATGAGTAAAAATCTTTAAGTCAATATTCAACCTATTTACTAGTAATATATGACAGTAAGAGATTTACAGCTTGAAACAAAAGGATGAGTAGAAGAAGAAAGGAGGTTACAAGAAAGAAGAACAAATAATAAGGTTCATAACAAGTGATTTAGAGCTTTACTAATGATACCATGCACAAATGACAATGCAGGATCACCAGTGACTCATTGGTACATAGAACAGAGAAAAACAGTAAGATAAGATAAAAGGCTGTAGCATTTTATTAAACACAGTGGAATAAAAATAAACAAAAATTTAAGACAATACAACAAGGAGATGGGAAAAGACAAAGTGACTACCAGCAAGTAATTTTAAATTAGGGAAAAGATTGCGATTTGCTCTTTTAAAACTAGTAATGACTTGGTAAAGCATTTATCAAATCTTAAAATGGTATGGAAGTATTCATACACATTTTTTTTTTAAATTCTGGATTGACTAGTAAAAAGCACTATGGGAGTTCAAGCACGTAAGACTAGGGTATAGTGTGCAGAGCTTCAGAGTTTACTTCAACTCTAGTCATCCAAATTAATGCAGATGTGTGAAAATACACTATAACAATTCCTCACGTGCACCACATATTCCCAGAGGTCGTGATGCAACTACCACACATTAAAAAAAAAAAGGGTGAGATGAATAGATGTGACTTTTTCTACCGATGTACAGAGAACTTAAACTGTTTACTAGCCACAGGACAAGTATAAATGGTAGGCTCTGAAGGCTATCAATAAACGTTCATTTCATCTCATACTCTCACTGCAAAAACTTATCCATTTCAACCCTGAGCTTCAGTATAATTTTGACTTGGAGGTGCCTCTATGAACCTCTGTGAAGACAGTACAATAACCCAAACCCATCAAGTTCTCTTTTGCAAAGGAGGTAGGGAATGGCGTAATACACAAGTTCTGCATTAAGTAGAATTGCATATGCAATGAAGATAAACCATGCTGACGCTACACTGTCAAAATATAACTAGAAGCACACTGAGGCAGCGGCCTCCAAAGCAGTGCATACACAACCCAAGGGGTGCTCAAGACAATCCACGGGAACACACAAAGAAAATGCCGGAACTCCTACTTCTTTTTCATCTAAAGAAAGAAAAAATATTTAAGTTTTACAAATATTTAATATATAGATTGCCACTGGTTCACTGACTTCACTAAGTCTGTATGTCAGAGGGTCACATACACTGGTTTGAGGTGTCCTGAGGAAGAGTATGTGCTCCACGATACAGAGGGATGACAGAGGTGGCCTTCACTTTCATTTGCCTTCTGTGTATGCACGTAATGCAGTCTACGTGCAGCTGGTTAAGTGGATTTATGGATTATATTACACAGTTCTAACCAAACCAAGCCTTACAAAATGAAGAAGTGACTTAAGAGTTCCTGCAAAAGAATAATGGACTGATGATACATAATACTGTAAGGACAAGTGAACAAGAAGAAAATGACAGAGACAACACTTCTTTAAGTCAATCACATTGCAAGGTAAAAAACAATGACAGTCTAATCAGATCTGACCAGAAGTTAGCCAAAAGGAAAAGCCAAAATTATCAAGAAAACTATCTCAAACATGTATTTACATCAACTATCATTAACAAAAACCTCACCACAAGTGTATAGAATGTCTTGAGATATTACCTAATGATATTGTGAAGCCATCACAATTAGCAAGATGTTTAAAAACTACTAGAGCAAAAAACTACCAGAACAAACTTCCGTGACTTTTTCAGTCATTTTTCAAGTGATGCAATACTTGAAAAGCAATGAGACATGCTTGCTAGAGAACCATGGGACAAAACCATGGAGGAAAGAGGGGCCAGGCTGGACAGGGCTTTGAACAGCCTGGTCTAGTGGGAGGTGTCCCTGTCCATGGCAGAGGGTTTGGAACCAGGTGCTCTTTAAGGTCCCTTCCAACCCAAACCATTCTGTGACTGTGATTCCATTCTCAACCCTGTACTTCACAAAATTTCACTAAATCTCATGATAAACATTCAGAAGGCTTCTTTTAAGGTTCCTTGTTTAACAGTGAAATACTAAAAGCCACAGACTATTGGGTCATTTACTTCCTGCTGCTGTAAAACTTGCTGAAATAATGCACAGAAAGCAATATGGTGACAAACTAACATGCATTCCTTTGTCAGTAGACACTGCTGAAAGATGCAGAGAAAATAATCATGAAGATTTGAAGACACAAACATTGGAATGAATTATACAGAGTGCAAGTTTGCTAGATGTCTGGATGAAAGTATAGATGTTTCTAACATCTCATCTCATGGATTCTGTTTCAGTGATGAAATACATTAACTACTTTTTTTGAGAACTACTAAAGGAAGGATGTACCACAGAAGATGTGTTCTCAAAAGTAAATGAACTCCTTAATAAAAATAATGGAAAAACTGTGCTAATGTAACCACTGACGGAGTGGCTGCTTTGACTGGAATAAAACAAGGATTTGGTATAAGGGTTATAGAGATAGTACCACACATGAAAATCATCCCCTTTATCAATTACAGGCAAGCCATCACAACAAAGAATTTGGAGCTAGAACTGCACAAAGTGCTGAAGGATGCCATTAATGTGGTTAATTCAATGAAAACAAGACATTACAACACTTTGTAATGAGGTGGGAACTGACCATAAAAAATCTTTTGTATCACAGAAAGCTTCACTAGCTGATGGGAAAGTGCTTAAGTGTGATGAATTTAGGCTAGTTTGTTTGTTGTATAATGAGCGGTCACCAGTACTGTGCTAACAAGCAAAATCTTTGAAGAATGTAACACTTGTGTATCCCTTCAGGGTAAAGGTGAAATTCTAACAGTAAGCGAAAAAGCAGCTGCTTTTTGAAAGGAACTGATGCTATAGAGAGCATTTTGAATACAAACGTCTGGAAACGTTTCCATTATTATGTGATGATATAGTGGGGTGCATTAGGAAGGCTGTTGCCAGCAGTTTGAGATGCAATCCTCCCACTCTACTCAGCCCTGGTGAGGCCGCATCTGGAGTCTGTCGAGTTCTGAGCTCCCCAGTACAAGACAGACATGGAGCTGCTGGAGACAGTCCAGTGGAGGACTCTAACGATGATTAGGACACCAGAGCATCTCTCTTACGAGGAAAGGCTGAGAGAGCTGGGCCTCTTCAGCCTGGAGAAGAGAAGGCTGAGAGGTGATACAATCTAAAAAGAAAATATGTTTACTTTCTGTAAAACATCAGAAGTTAACAAGCAACAACTGAGAAGCATTTCACTCTCTTTGCTTTTAAATTTGACTTTAAAATTGATGTTCCATTAAAAAAAAATAAAAATAATAATAATCTGTATGACAGCCAGTTTAATTGCACTGAAGAAACAGGACCTAGGTTCTATAATAAGGATGTTAAAATATAAGTTCTGACAGATAGTAGCTGTCAGGTATTCATAACACCTTTGTCACTTTCCTTTCCACATTTGTGGGCTTCTTTAATTTTCCCTGTATTTCTTGTGGCATGGTCTACAAGCAATTCCTTCTAACTAAAGAGCGTGAAATATTATCTGATGTAGTCTAAGCAGTGTCCATAATTTTTCTAATTTTTTCTCACAATCAGTAATGCTCATTAGTGCAAAGTAGCACTGCTGACCTCCACAAAATTCATCACCTGAACTGACACCATTAACTACTGAGATTCTGGTATCAAATCCCTAGGAACAGGACACAAGGACCATTAACACATTAACACTGAAATATTTCTTCAACTCAGAATACTGTTATAATTACCTGTTACCTAATGCTGTTATGTAAATAACATCTCAGAAACAGCAGTTCTGGTTTTCTGCTCATCAGCACTCCCCTTGCTTGAAAAGAAACACAAGTGCCCTCTCTCTCGCCCTCTTTTCTTCCTGTACAGCCCAGGGTCATTGCCTTTGCTTAATATGCTTTTATTGGAAACAGTTCAGCAACAGGCAAAAGAGAACGTCATACTCACCATGCTGTAGACACCTGAAGTAGCATAAAAGAAGGGTTTGGGTACAACACAACCAGCTTTTTGCACGTGCACCTGTATCCTTTTTTTTTCCCCTCTTCCAAAAAAGCCTAAATGAAACTGGAAAATAGGAGGAAATCTCTGCTATCTTCAGGCACCTAGCATAAATTAGAACACTGATGACCTTTCCTTACCCTTTCTGAATATGGTGAAGACAGAGACTCTGCTGGACAATCCAGAGTCATAGCCTGCTTTCTTCTTTCAACTCTTTCCACAGAAAAATCATCCATACCTTACACATAATCAGTGAAAGAGGCAGCATACAAGGGTTCACTCTCAGTTGACTTTCTTCTGGGTTTGTCAGTTTACCCTAACCCACCCTACATGCTACTTCCCTTTGCTCTGGTCTTGCACTGCTGACCTCCTAACCAACTCTATCCTGTGGTCTAACTTGTTTTTTTTTCCTACCTTCTTTACTCAGGAAGGCGCTTCCAAGCTACAAACATCAACAGAAATTAAAAACACTATCAAGACTAGAATATAATATGTTCATGGAAAATAACAGGGTTAGGCAACAGAAGCTACAGAACAGAGGTTCTGTTAATGTAATCTCTAAAGACAATATTCATTAACTTTAACTGCAGAAGAGCATTTGTGCTCTTCCAGGCACTTAGCTCCGCTACTTAAAACCGAATTCCTGCTTTTGTAAATCTCTTTTTTAAATTTAAGAGTCTTCTACCCCTTGCTCCAAGCAAATTATAGGTATTACTTGGTGATAGATGAGTGGGGGCAACAGTAAAATGAAAACAGCATCATGTGATAAAAGGTATTCCTTAATAAGAAATCATTCATTACATACACTGTACTTTGTTCTACTGAAAAAAAATAATAAACAAAGACAGCAATACACAGGGTTGCACAAAACAGTTACTGGAGCATCACAGGAATATGAAATAGAAGCAGGTGTGATAAATAAAGCAATAATAACGTTCTTTTTGTTATTGCTTGAGTGAGACTCCTTCTCTACTATGCAAACAAATCACAGCAATGACGACAAAGTGAACACATAGCAATAACCTGCAGTAGCAATCGTATACATTAAAAATGAACAGTGTAGTCTCAGGATAGAATTTCTGTGTGAAAAAGTATAGTTTCATGCATGCTGACAAAACAAGGTCAAGTTTATAAAGTGTACTTTTCAAAATATATAGTCAAGAAGCCTCTCTCACCCCTAGTCCTTGAGTCAACTAACTGCATTTGTATAGTATCAATGTCAAATCTGATTTGGTGTGGTAGTCTGACACCGTGACATTTTTGTTTGTTTCTAAAAACACTAAACAAGCAAACAACAAACAAATGAATGAAAACAAAACACACTGTCTCTAGGTACATCCAATATATTTAAGAAATAATGCATCCCTAAATGCAGTTATTTATTTTCAAACTACTTTGCAAGAAAAAGCAACACAGCTTACTCAAAGTACAAGACTGAGTAATTTTTGCACAAGACTGAGTAATTTTTGCACGTGTTTTTTACCGGCTAATTTTTCAACCACCCCATAAATATCTGTGAAATTAAACTAGAGAACGCTTTGGAGAGATAACAGGCCTAAAAAGACAAATCGTTAACACCAAAACAGACTAAAACCAAGTATTGTGTCACAGAGTCATTAGATCTTTTCAATACCCTTACATTTAGCTTCACTAGCTTACCCCTTAAAACAAGGTCCATCTGATATGAACGCACAGTGAGAAACAAAGACTGCTAATTCACAAACAGCACTTGGAAGCCCTGTGATGAAAAGCAACACAAATTATGCTGCAAGAGAACTATCTGAGCATTCAGACCTCTGTGTGAGGGCTAGGTTAACAATGGACCCAAGAGACAACAATTTATCACTGCTGATTTAGAGTGCACTCATTAGGTTAAGCTTCCTTAAGAGAGTCTTCTGTTTTAAAAACATCAGGAAACAGAGTATCAATTTAAGCAAAATAAAAGTTAAATGAATTCCGTGAATTCATTGAAAAAGTTCAGTGAATTTCTGCAGGATCTTCCAAAAACATGTGAGATGCTGGTGGACAATTTTATTTATTTATTTTTTTTAAATAAACCAGAAGTTGAAGGAAGACAAGCAATTAGATGTAAAAAGCCCAATCAGAATGAGCAAAAGTAATGTTAAATGCCAAAGTTTTAAAACTTAAAGTTCACATTTAAGTTTCTTCAGGGAAATGTTATCTAAGAGATTTTAAAAAAATAAAACAAAACAACAACCACAAAACCACTCGTACTCAATCTGATTTAGATGCATAAAGAATTACCTTATTCATCAATACCAGTAGAAAGCAAAAGGGACAGTAAGTACAAGGTTCAGGCAATCAAACATTATTTTCCGTCCTCAGCCACTAGGAAACCTGAACTCAACTGTATTTCCTGACAAATGCCAACAACTCAAAGGATAACTAAAGATACGTTTTATTTGTACATAGTCCCACAGCCTCTCTCATGCCACTACTATAAACTTTCCCCAAAGTAAAGGTATCAAAATTGTATTCTCCATCCACCAACTTTCACCTCTCTGTGAACCACATCACAAGCCTTTCTCTAAGTCAGAAATATTAAGAGCACAAAGGAGTTCTGGGAATGCCTCACAGGCAGGACGAGCTATCAGTGGTTCTCCAGGCCAGTTAGGTTAGACAATGACTGCAACACAGTAAGCTCTGCAGGGGTCTTAATGTCAACTCTACACCACATACACAGTGAAAGCTGTACTGTGAATTTAGAATTTCTTCTTTAAACTGGAAAGGTTTCCAGAAAAGAAAAAAAAAAAAAGGAAAAAAAAAACCACTTTGTATTTGATATATATTCTGTCTGAGCTTTTTAAGATAAGCAAAAAAAAAAAAAAAAAAAGTGTTTAACTTAGATTGGGATACCTTATCATGCTTTAGTATGCTTTATTCCACAAAAGATAATTCTTGATAGAATGGCAACTTACTAATCAAAGAGCATATTACTGGTAATAGAAGAGAAGCACTTACTGCTTGCCCTTCACAGTTAATTCTACAAATAGTTTGCTTTATCATTCGAGAATTTTTATTGATCTTAGAATTTTCCTGCACTAAAGTATATCTTTACATGCAGTTACATACTCTGTCTTGCTATATACACACATTTTTCTTAATATTACCTATTAAACTTCTACAAAAAGGGAAAGGAGCAAGAGGGGAAAAAAATCTCTCCAAACACATCTGAGGACTATCTGTTTAACTCCAACTTACATTTCTTAAAAGTAAGAATCTGGAACAGTGGTTTTTAATTTATCTGTTCAATCTTCAGAGAAGGTATGAATTTATACAGCAATCTAAAACCTGTTGACAAAGTCTTTAGTCTTTACTTACAGATCTTCTGTGGTCCACAAACTACTACATGCATGAAACTAATTAAACCGACAAAAATCCCTATCTCCTGTTAACATAAGCTTTCAGATACGTAAAGAACGGTAAAATTCTTTGGTGTAAGCAGCTGCTTACTGGACTGCACACCAGCCAGCCACCTTCCAGATAAGCTGCCCTGAGCACATCACTTTCAGTCTACAAAGAAGTAAGATCTGCCCAAGTCCTCCATACCTTGTTCTACAGGAAACATAGGAAGAGCAAAGAGACGGGAAATCAGATTACTATTCAATTAACACCGATGTTTCACTTTCGCAGTCCCTGTTCTACCTGGAGCTTGTCTTGCTGTTCAGGTATAACTGCCCTTCCTTGCTGATTAAGCTTTCTTATTACTGGGTAACTAGTACGCATTTACTTGTATTCAAGTTTGCAATGAGAATGCTTTCAAGAACACTACACAAAAAAATGCATTGCCTAACTTTAAGACTCAGCTTCTCAGAGAATTGCCATTAAGTTTTTACATCTAAACTCACCTGCTAACTGAATGAACAGTACCTGTAATATTTTACCTTGAGCTACTTAAAATATTCCATACTAGCGATTTCAAGTGAAGAAGAAGCTGGAGAGTAGACTCTACTGTGATTATCACACAGAAATCAGAACATCAAGCAATAAGATTAAATGATAGTGTTTATCTTAGTCTCAACCTTGATCACGTTTGGTACTAGAACCGAAACTGATTTATAGCTTCACAGGTTGCTAACGCAGGCAAGGAAAATCCAAACAGTGCCCAACTTATTCAACCATGAAAACATGAGAGACGCATTTTGCCACCTGTAGCAAAACAGAAATTCAGGCTCAGTACCTACGACAATGGAAAGTGTTCTGCTCATCTACCAGATGAATATATACAGCAGTGGGAAGGAGAATAGCAAATCAGCCGTTTCTTTCACCAGCTTCAGAAATGCATCCTCTTTACTGCCAGTCGCATGGAGCAGAAGACAGCTACCATTCCTTACCACGATGCTGGCAACGTATGAAATACATGTATAAGGCTTATGGCTGGTCCTTTCTCCAGCCCTCCTAATACTGACAGTTCTACAGGCTTTCCACACCTGCAAGTCAAGGTATTTCCTTAAAACAGTATCAAGCCAAATCCATGAGGCCTGTGTGTCTTTGTTAATAGTCTGGATCCAGTGCAGTTCTTAACTTTGCAAAGCAGTGCTGGCAGCTCCCACAGATCAAGCTGTATTTCAGTGACCAGGGTTGTCACACCAGAATGACAGCTATGCAAGTTTACAGGAGACATCAAAGAGGGGCAAATGGACTTTACAAGTGTAGTATGTATCATATTTGGAAACCGAAACAACTTTTAAACATTTGTTAGTTATCACCAATGCTACTGCTTGCATTATCACTATATTCACCTCCACATCTTCCTTTCTACCTATTCTTGAAACTTTGATCTTTGCAGTTTCTTCACAGAAGCAATTCTCAATTGCTTTCTCATTTTGCTTCTCTCCCTAGTTTAGTTAAGGAAAATGCACTAAGCCCTGTACTATTTTACCACTGATCTTCCATTCTGTAGAATTCACACTTCCAGATTTAAAAGTTAAAGACAGCAACAGTTCCCTGATTACAGATGGGCATTTGTTTGCAGTAGGTTGCAGTTGACTTACGCATTTTCCTTTCTATTACAAAAATAAAAATATTTAGAACTCTGGAAAGTTATGAAGATGACAAAAAGAAAACAACAACACACACACAAAAAAAAGACTAAACAACAGACGGAAGTCAGCTTAAGCTATCCCATAAGTGGCAAACTCCTTTTACAATAATTATTTTAATAATGGAAATAGGGAAGAAAGAAAAGGGCTCCATCACTTAAAATGGAAAGTTTTCATCTTTCATTTACAAAAACAAGAGTTTCCTGATGATACATAGCAAACGTGATGAGGCTTTCCAATACATGCTCATGAAACAGGCTGCAGTATTAATAATTGATACAAGTCTAGCAACAACAACAAAAAAAGTTTTCACAAAAAAAAATTTACAATTTTTAAAGATGGATTCAGTAGCACCTTTAACTTGAAAAACTAAGTCTTGTAACTACCAGGTTTCAAGTACCGGGAACGTTCCTGATATTTACTTCCAACAAAGTTGCTGGGAGGTTTTTATGATGGTTACTTGTTTTAGTCTTATGAATTGCTACAGATTTTAAATAGCCTTGGTATTTATAGGCAAAGTTTAATATAAAGTAGTTTTCCTACTTATCCTTGGCAAGGTGGCCTGCCTGCTTCATATAGTAAACAAATTACACAAAAATTCATCGGAGTTGTCTCCGATAAATTAATGTTTGAGGTCTTAGAGCTCAGAAGACCAACCTTGCTCACACCACCTTTTTCGTTCGTGTTCCCCTTCTCATCTGACAAGGCTCGTTTTATTTTATTTTTCAAAGTAACCAGCATTATTTTGCCACGTACTAGAAAAAAAATACAAATTAATCCACTAACTAGAACAGTATCATCTTTACCAGAAGCACAAATCTTCAAGAACTACGTATTAGAGAGTACAAATTATTCACAGCATAGAAAGGCTATCATCTTTCTAGAACATTACTTCATGCAACAGAAAGCTTGAAGTAAAAATACCCAGAAGTTATTGATGTTTGTCTAGTTTTACTGATCATAGGTGTCTGCTGAACGTCACCTGAACACTTCTCTCTCTTCCCTTGCTTTCCACTCCACCACTCACTGTGGTGTGTGCAAGCTTAATGGCCAGCCAGTGCTGACAGTGGGCAATTACCTCCTTCTTGCATTCCTTCACCTGAAGCAATAATTCAGATTTCTGTCTCCTACCTGAATGGATGTTTCCATAATGTCCACAGAAGTCAGTTTTCTTTATGACCTTTGACTTAAGGAATCAACTAACAGGCTATGATCAGAAAGAGGCGCAGAATCACAAATGGCGAGGCTAACAGCAAGGTCACAACAATCTCTTAGAAGAGAAGTCTAAAATCACTTTTTATTATCAAGTCTGCCTTGTTGTCTTAAAACTCCAGCATTTACCACATTTCCAGTTTTAGAAATCTGAACTTCTTAGTGCAGGAGACACTTGTTAAACTTTACATTGTTCTAGTAAGAGAACTTCTAATTTCACCCCTACAAATTGTCTGACATCCTGCACAGTAACAGGGAAGTTCTAACTAGGGTATTCCAACCAAGTGAACATTCCACACATGCTAGAGGACTACTATTCAATATCACTCCATATTAGAAGACTGGCTTTTTTGTTTGTTTGTGTGTGTTTGTTTTTTCCAGATTAAAAAAACAGCTGGAAAATTGGACTTCCACTTTGGAAAACAAATACATAGTCCACATTTTCTGTAGTTACACTGCTTTAACAACACCATGGAAAAGGAAGCCTCATGAAGTACTAGATATCAAAAACTAAAATAACAGCCTATTACTCCTGCTTTAGAGACAGTCTAGCTAAAGTTTTATGCAACACAGATTATGTATATGCTCCTTGCACTTTCACAGACACTAGCTTTACTTTATCTGTCCAATCCTGTTTCAGCTTTTGACACTTTAAACATTTTGTTCCCTTAAAAGTGTAAGGCTGTTCTGTTGGATGCTGATGCTGCTTTTTTTTTCTACTTAAGTTTTATTGTATAAGTTATCAGCATAATCATTACAATTAGTAGTTGAAGCAATGTGAACATAACATGCAGATTAAGCGTGGCCAGTCCTCCTAAGTCTGGTTTGCTTGCTAACCAGGAAGCTTTGGCACAAAGTTCAAATGTAAATCAGTTTTAGTAAACAAAATACACGAGAGTACACATCCAAGAATAACTGAAAGGAGTGCTTACCTTGACTCTCCACTGCTGTTTCTTACACTTTCTTCATCACTGTGCCCATTCATTGTAAATATTAAGAAGTTTAAAAGATAAATAAAAGTCCACTCAGATTACAAGGTGGATGTCAAGAATCCACTTCCTGGTACTGTACGTTTTCCGGGTGATATGTATGGTCTACTGTTCTTCGCAGATAGTCGAGATTTTTTTTTCCCAAATACCTAAAATGGTAAAGAAAAATATTAACAAAATTTGAAATGAGGTTTTCAACTGAAAAAAATGTCAAAAACAACTTGCTGTGCCACACTAATACTGAAAGGGGGCATCTATCACATTTGATATTTTATCTTTTTAACTGATAAATAGCTTTTTGTGTTACTCATTCCTAGTTGTTTATCACCGTTTCTTATCTGAAAACAAAATCTTTCCTGATGTCTATGAAAATTAGAAATGATTCTTCTCAACAGGTCTTTTTATCAGCTGCACTTAATTAAAAAAAATACAGAAAGAACCAAGATACACAAAATGCGCAAAGGGAAAGACCTGTCTCTTTTTTTGCCCAACTGCAGTCAGATCCCAGCATACAGGCCCTTATGCTCCTTTATGTAACTTCTCATTGACATTACTATAAAGATGACAGCTCTGCTGAACCACCAGCTGCAGAGCATGAAATGTTATGGAAATGAACCTCTCTTCAGCATTGTAGGGCAAGAAGAATGGTTTACTGTTGTGTCTGCACCACACCTTGTGGCATAACTTTTGCCATAGTTCTGACTTCAGGAAAAACTCGATGTAAATTGTTGTGGAAAGCTGCCTCCCTAAGCATACAGGTAAAGAACAGAGACGTTAAACGATCTGCTGAGATCTGCTCAGCAAGATGCATTTCGTGCAGGCAACAACCGCAGTGGAAGCACTTCCAGATACACACACACACACACACACACATAGTGTTTACATCCAGCGGGGGGGGAAGAGGCAGGAAGATAAATACTGCCCTGTTAAAAACAAAAAATAAAATATAAAAATAATTAAAAAAGACTGAACTAAATCAAGCCAGCCAGCTCCCACAGAGGGAACATACGAGATCGCTGCAGCATCAGAGGCACCCGGTGCAAGTTTAGGCTTCCCGGTGCACCGGCTGCAGGCACAGAGCTGCCGGGGATCACCAATAAGGCTCAGCACCTCTCGGCTCCGGCGGCCTGGAAGCCACCAGGGGCTCGCCTGCGGGCTCCCTGCCCCGCGGCGCCCTCCGCGGCCTGCCCCAGCCCCAGCTCGGGGCCCCGCTCACGGGGGCGAGGCGGGGAGAGGGAAGGAGGGAGCGGGGAGGGGGGGGGGGGGGATTGGGGCAGCCTCGCTGCGGGCCGGGAAATTCCCCGGGCTCACGCAGCAGCGCCGCAGCCACCCGGGGCCACCGAACAAAGGCGGTGGCGGACCCAGAACGCTCGGGAAGGGGCTCGGGAAGGGGCGCCGGGGCCCCGCTGCCGGCCGCTCCCGGAGGAGGCCTCGCTCCCCGCCGCCCTCGCGGACCCGGGGCCGGCGGCGCGGTCTGCGCGGGCGCCGCTACCGGCGGCGGGTGCCGGTCCCGGCGGCGTCTCGGAGGCCGCCGCCGCTGCGCTCCCCTCCACGCTTCCCCCGGCGCCCCCCATGGCCGCAGGAGCGCCAGGGCCGCGCTCCGCCGCCCGCCCGCCCGCCCGGCCGGCTCGGCACGGGCTCCCCCCGCAGGAACCCGCGGGCGCCGCTCGACCCCGAGCTGCCCGCCCCGGCCTGCCCGCTCCCTCGGCCGACCCCGCTCCGGACACCGGGGGGGCGAAGGGGGGGGGCAGAGGAGCCATGGCGGGGCCGCTGCCTACCTGCGTGCAGCCGGCACGGCGCGGCCAGGCCAGGCCTCGCCCCGGCCCGAGCCTGCGCTACGCCCCGCGGGGAGCTCGGCTCCGCGCCGCAGCGCCGGGTCCCAGCCGCTCCCGCGGCCGCGGCGGGGCCTGCGCCGCCGCCGCCGCTCCTCCCGCTGGCCGCCCTGGGCCGGCTGAACAATGGGGCCCGGCTCCGGGCAGGGAGGGGCGCGGGGAGAAGCGGGGCTGGGCGCCGCTCCGGCTCCGGCTCCGGCTCGGCTCCGGCTCCGGCTCCGCTCCGCCGCCGCTCCTCAGGTCCTGGCGCCCGCCGCCATCACGCCGCCGCTCCGCTCAGCCTCCCCCTCCCGCGGTCGGATGGAAACCCCGGGCGTGATGTCAGCCCTGCGCCCTGGGAGCGAGCGGGAGGAGGAGGAGGAGGAGGAGGAGGAGGAGCGGGAGGAAGGCGGGGAGGAGGAGCCGCGGCCGGCAGGGCCTGAGCGCCGCCACCGGGGCCGCCGCAGCGCCTCCCCTCCTCGGACGGGGGACGGGGACGGGGCCGCCGCAGGGCGCAGGGCCCGGCCCGGAGGGACGCCATGGTTTTATTATTATTGTTTTTTCATTATTTTTTTTTTTAAATATTTGTGTTTGCGCCAGGTTTTTTTTTTTTGCTGTGAAAGTCGCGGCCCGGGAGCCCCCCGTGCGCGCTTCTCGCTCAGCCTGCGCAGTCCCCGGCGGTGTCGGGGCGTCCTTGGGAAGGCTCGGCTGGAGGCAGACCTCCCCCCCGCCTGTCTCGTCGGGGAGCCGCTCGTGTTCCTTCATAAAAATAAATAAATAATAAATAAATAAATATCAGTCGTGGAAGTCCGGCGGGGTTCAGGGCAGGGGCGACAAAGGGCCGGCGGGTGGGCGCTGCGCCACACGCAGCAGCAGGGCTCCTTCCGAGGCCGGGCACCCGCAGGAATGAGGAAGCGAAGCGGCTTCACCTCCCCTCCGCCCCTCGGATACACGCCTCTCGCCTTCACGCCGCCACACCTCTGCGGGGCTGCCGCTGCTGCCACTGCCAGAGCCGGGCATTTCTTCAACGCCCTGCGAAAGAAGTCAAGGTTAACACGAAAACACAGCTGGCCCATCAAGAGAGAGAGACTAGAAAGAGAGAGAGTGGCTGCCTGGTTGCAGTAGAGCAAGGTGGTTCCAGTAGCTGTCGAGCTAAGTCAAGCTTGAAGAGCTGTGTTGGCCAAGGGCCAACATCTGAGCCACAGTCAGTCAGCTGGAGACCTCTTGGGCCCATGGCTTACCTCATGGTTGCCCTTCAAGGGTGAGCAAAGCCACGCGCCTCTGTGCTCGCTGGAGGGTGGACTGCCAGTGCTCCTGCAGCCCCTTCAGCTGGATGGCTGTGGTTTCCTGGAGCTGCTCCTTCAGCTCACCACATGGATTGTGCTACGGGCACCAACTCTGAGAAGCAGCAAAGGCTAGATGAAGCATATCCACCAGCCTGTCTTTCAAGCAGCATAGGAAAGTACACCAAAATCTCAGGGGCTGAAGGCAGAATACATACATACATATATATACATATATATATATATATATGTTTTTCACACCTAGATCTGCATCTTAAAAGATGCACCAGGAACTGCTGGGTCAATAAAATGTCTTCCAGGTCTACAAAAAGGCTGTATCAGACTCTTTTGCTCATTGAAGCATTTACATCTGCCTAAGTCAGCTGAAAGAAGAATATTTTTGTGACAGACAAGAATGCTGCAAGATCAATGGACTGAAGTTTCAGTTCAAGTGTCAGAATGGAAATAACTTTTAAATCAAGGTAATTAATTAAAACAGCAACAAGAACAAACCTTTACCAGGGATGATTCCAATCCTAATAGTTGAAGGATTTTTATTACTTTTCTGGATTTGTTAATTTTAAGGAAAACCATAGAAAACCATACCAACTTTGTTCAACCGGCAGTTACAGACCTTACACAGAAATTCTGGAATAAAGCAGTTACCTGCAGCAAGCAGGAGATAGGACCAAGATAAGAATTTTGAAACGTGCTATGTGTTAGGTACACAACTTATGTGGCTTACACTGATGAATAATTTGAATCATATATAGGTGATGAACAATAGTCATAATAGTTTTCAGAGGGTGTCCTTAGAGCTGGTTGCAAAACTTTTGTAGGTCAATATAGATACATAAATAGATAATTTACCTGTATGATATCAATATGATCCACAGAATCAGTAAAACCTCTAATAATAAACCACACCTAAATAGATGTAAAAGGAATACATGAATTTAGCATCCCTTTCTGTTTACAGAATCTGTCATACAAACTACTACACATTGCCTAGCTGGAGATATATTAAAAGTGCTCAGGTAAGAAAGGATGTAAGGGAACAAAACAAAAGAGAACACCAAATAAATTCCAGCAATTCTAGTTGCTTAGCTACAGAAAGCAGTCAATTCTTATTAACTATCTAAAAACCTAAACATCATTAAAGGGGGCAGATGTTAGTCAAATTCCTCTATTTTTGCTTCCAACTTCCTCTCTTCGAGATCCTAATTACTCACAGAGATAGTCTTTCTTTTTCATCCTTCCCTTTTCTTCATTTCCCTTCCTTCTTACTCATTTGTAAGAAGTCACGTAAAGAAAATAGTTTTATTCAGCTAAGAAATATCTTCCCAGGCTGCTGTTTAGAGTTGTGTGCATAAATTCATTTTGATATATGTTGATTTTTAATCTGTTAACAACAGTAATGTTCCCTCGAGGAAAAGACATATGAGGAGCAGCTGAGGTCCCTGGGTTTGCTCAGCCCAGAGCAGAGCAGGCTGAGGGGAGGCCTCATGGCGGCCTGCAGCTCCCTCACGAGGGGAGCGGAGGGGCAGGCGCTGAGCTCTGCTCTCTGGGGACAGCGACAGGACCCGAGGGAACGGCATGGAGCTGGGACAGGGGAGGGTCAGGCTGGGGGTTAGGGAAAGGGTCTGCACACAGAGGGTGGTCATGGCACTGGGATAGGCTCCGCAGGGCAGTGGTCACAGCATTGAGCCTGCTGGAGTTAAGCAGTATTTTGGACAACGCTCTCAGGCATATGGTTTGATTTTGGGGTGGTTTTGTGTGTAGTTGGACTCAATGACTCTTGTGGGTTCCTTCCAACTCAGGATATGCAATGAAACTGTGATTCTAATCAACTCCTGTTGATAAGTGAAAGTCAAGTACTATTCCCATGAGTCCATATGTTGCTTTAGTCATTAGTACAGGAGTTAACAAAGAAAGCTCTCTTCTTTCAGGTTAAAAGTCAAGGGCGAATGTCCAAGTTTATTTATTTATTATTTTGTTTGTTGTTATTTGTTTGGATATATTTATTTATTTATTTAATGAATTTTCCCATTTCACATGACAACTACTAATTTTTCTTTTGAATGGTTAGAGTCCCCTTGGTGACAGATCCTACATTTAGATGTCATTGATCACACTGCACATGCACAGTTTCCCTTGAAGGATAATACCCTGAATCAGCAAAAAATTTTTAATACATGCACAGTTTTCTGTGTGCTTTGGGCCTTCGTTTCATTAAGAAGATGGGCGTACTCTTTGAGATTAACTACACAATAAGAAGATCTGACTGTACTTAAATTAATTGCATTTGCAATAGTTTATTTTAGCTATCAAAAGTAACACTGAAAATATGATAGAATGAGTATTAGCAGAAGTTAATAAACTGTGTGAATGCTAATGAATTCTACCAACAGTACTGTCAGGATTGTAACATCCTCTTTCTGGTGCCTTTTATAGGTTCACAGCACCTCTACCAGCTTTACAGTTAAATCCAGCCCAGCATACCAGATGTCTTGGAGGGCTGCCCTGTGGTTGCTAAAAGGTTCTGGAGTGGACAATGCTGTTTTAGACTAATTAAGCAATAATGCACATACTTGCAGCTGCCACGAATACCTATTTGCCAGGAAGGCATTTACATATAGTCTTTACCATAATCTGTTACTATTGGAGAGTGTGCTATAAACTGTCCTTTTATTACCAGGAGTTCAACACCAGCAGTTATAGCATTCAAATTAATAAGTTTAAACCTACATCCTTTCAAATGAGGATCAATCTTTAGCTTGTTTGTACAGTTCTGTATTTTAATAAGAACTGTGAGAAGTCTTCCTGCTTCCTGTCTAGCAGTCAAACTAACCTGTGCTTTCACTAATAGAAATTGTTTATTGAACACAACACTTATAAATCCTAGTCTACACTTCGCAACTGAGGAAATAATCTCCATTTCCTATGTCTTTTACACACGTGCAGTTCTCTAGAATGTGTACTTGCACATACCCTTTCATTTGTGTTTATGAAATGAAAGTGCCTCATATTTTCTAACTTCACCTGGCATCACTGCAATACTAGGCAAGATTAAGATTCAAGCAGAACAAAGTTCTGTTTCAGCAAGACATTAATCAGACTCCTAATTACAAAACCTAGAAGTCTCCATTTTGCTTCATGTTTTGCTTAATAGGCTTCCTAGCTTCCTAGCTTCCTTCATCTAAATCCTTTCAGTAGAATTTCTCAGCTTTCTGTAGCTTGCATTACAATTCATGAAGTCGCATACCCTGCTCACCTCCTCAACAATCTCTAGCTAAAGCAAGCCTTTTGGTTCAAAGAGTACTTCTAAGGTACATGAGAAATTGACATCCTGGCTTTCCTTGGAACCAAGGTATGGTTTCACAATGGTTTAAATGAACTGAGTCAGAGCTGCTGTGATCACATCCTCTCTTTTTCCATGCCATTCAAAGATTAACCCCATTCAAAAATGATTGCTTTCTGGACATTTTGAATTTCTGAACTCGGTCGCCACACAGCTGCACAAGCAATGATCCATGTGTAATATATCAGCAGCAATTGTGATTTACAGTGATTAGAAATTGACACAACTACCAGGAGATTTTTCTCGACACCCGCTGCAAGAAATGGATTTCTCTTTCACCTTAGAGTTTGTATTACAACTCCGTCAACTCCTTCTTGCCCAGATGGCACAATAAAGTATGCACAACCTTCCTATCTTAGCAGTTTTTCACACCATAAATAATATTGACTTCTGTTAAACATATCTTCTAGTCTGTATCAGGCAACAAATACATGTGACACACAATGTTCTAAGGACAGTTGCATGAAGCTTTTTATTATGAGAGGAAAGCTAACACCTATGGGAATAAACTGCTTTTTTTTTTTTTTTTTTTTTTTTTTTTTTTTTTTCTGATTGTGTATTACAGGTTTCTGGCATCTAAGCATGCCTCTAAGATGTGGGTAAGAATATAATGCCTAAAGTGTCACTGATTTAACTACTGCTAACCTCTGGCTATTCTCAAACTGGATTTGTGCTTGTAAACAAAATATAATCAATACACAATCCGAGTTAGGTGCACTGCTAAGTATTTAATACAATCCATTTCAATGACTACATTTTTAGGTCATTCATCTTAACTCCCCACCCCACACACAGTAGTAGTGGGGACTAAAGTTTATCGTGATATCTTTACACTAAAGAAAAAAAAAATCTTCATTGTTTTGTTTTTAACGTATAGTTCTTCTGGGCAAACAACCCTTTCCATTTTAAATCTGTGAAGCCTTAAGTACTGCGTCTATCAGTCTTTAGTGATGTAAGATATACACATGAAATATCCTCAATGTTTAACTTGGTACTTAATTACATACTTAGTGTTTTCTATCCTCTTTCTTATATGCTTTCTAAACAACTTCCCTCTCCTACTTAGTGCTTCAATTTTAATCCTTTCACTCTTCAATTAATTCTAAAACATTTCCTGAAAAGCTCAAATACCACAAAACTATGGGAGAAAAAAAAAAAAAAAGTAGAGTTTAGTAGAGCTTACATGCAGAGCAGGGATAGCCTAATTTGCCTGCTTTTCACTTGTTATCCCTGCTACTTCATTTTATATTCTTCCTTCTACATTTAAAATGTTTACTATGAGATCCTCAATAATAATATATCAATGATATTGGTAAATAAATCATCATCCTGCCACTTAACTACTACAGCTTTCTTGCCTGTTCCTTCCCTCCTTCTAGCTTTTTCATTCACCACACTCAAAAACCTCTTCTCACTTACCTCACCTCCCCCACTTGGGCCTCATCAACCAGCCAACTGCACAATGCTGAGGATTAGAGTGATTAAGGTTTAGTAGAAAACAAAGGTGACAAAAATACCTGTTTTTATAAAAAATTGCTATGGGATCTATCAAAGTAAAATCAGTAAGAACAAAGAATAGGATTGGTTAGTGTTTCTCTGTTTCAAAAAGTTGGAAAAACAAAATCACTTCTTGTTTATAGGAGGAAAATCTAGTCTAAATTTCTTAAAAGTTTGGCCTGTGGGTCACTTGTAAATTACTCCTGCTAGAAAAGTTTAGTTTGCATCTGCTACCTGTTTGTTTCACAAACAGCTGATCAGAAATATTAATTTCTAAACATTTTCATGTCTACTTACATTATAGTAATATACAAGTTTTTGTTAGGCTTAAATGTCATTGTCCTGTAAATACTTCAAATGCATGCAGATTTGTTAATTACAGAGCAGAGAAACTGGAAATACGGAAGAAATCATAACAGAATCCTACTGGCTAGTTAATCAAAATGGCTAAATTTGGCCAACTAAGTGTAGGTTTTTGAATAATACATTTATAAACTTCTTAAATTATTTTTGCTATCCCTTACATATAGGTGCATCGGTTTAAGGGAAATGATTATTTATAAGTTACTGAACAGCAACATTGGATCAATGTATTGGCTGAATATTTTGCTGAACAGATCAAAGTAGTAATAATAGCATTGGAATTTCAGTGTCTATAAGGAAACTTCAAAGTTAGCATCCACCAGGACAGTTGAGAAAAGTTCACACTTTTCTTTTTACTGCTTTTTTAGTTTGGTCTGCTCCTAAATTACTGTTGACTCACTGGAACAATTATCTCTCTCTAAAAGCAGATGAAGTGTGTAGACCTTGACTGCCTTATAAGCCTAACCTTGATGCTTAGCTAGACAAAGTATAAACTGAAACTGAAGTAACTGTCTCTCATCCTCCTCAATCTTAGACACCCTTGGTATTTTCAAAATAAAGATAAAGCTATGACTACTTTCTGCAGAGACTATATTTTGGACTAGCAGAAAGGAATGAAATCCTGAAGATTTATTTCATCACAATAAGCACTTTATTTGAATAAGTCTAGCATCCTGGCCTGAAGAAAAAACTTACAATGATAATCCTTCAAGTCATAAGTAGTCTTTGTATAAATAATTGTCAGGTGATAGTCTTAAACATGGCTATATTCTTATATATACATATACTTTTTTTTTTTTTCTTTAAATTCAGACTGATCATACTAATTCTTCCAGAGGATATTCAAAATAAACAAGGAACTTTTATACTGAGAAGAAGAGGACCTTGTCATCAGGCAGTTCAAGAATTTTTGTTAATTTAGGTTTAGAATCTGATAATGAAAAAAAAAAAAGACTGTTTTTCTTGATAGTATTTTGTAGAGATTCTATGATGATATCATTCTGTAACGATACTGCCAGTCTTTAGTTTCATATAGTTTCTGTGTGACTGGAAGTTTCATATAGTTTTTGTGTGTCTGGAAGGGGAAGGGCATTACGTATGGCCTCTGGTTTGTACCTGCTCTAACAATAATTTCTACCGAGTTCTGGTTTATTTTTGTATATTATTATGCATGTGTATAGTGAATTAAAGTTAAAGAAAACTTCTAAAGGACAAAATAAATACTGCACATGCCCAGGTGAAATGAGCAAGCCCCTGTAAAGATGTATGCTCAAATTAGCCTTTGCTTCAATTAGTAGACTTTCTGGTGTACTATTTAATACTGCAGCCAAATACATTGTTTCTTGATATTAGTTATCAAGATCATAGGTAGGTAAGTAACAGAGAAATTCTATAAATGGACCAATATATCACCAGTATATTAACTTACAATTTGAAGATATAATGTTATTTGTTTTCAAATTGTATCATTTTCTAAAACAATACAATCCACAATTAACTAATTTTCTTGTGTTCTAAATTTACTTTCTCGTTCTAATTTTAGATGAAAATTAGTTCATAATTTAAAGATTAACAAGTTTGCCATTGGCATATCTAGTTTTTGACCTAGATCAAAGGAATCAAGAGAAGCTGAAGAAGGGTGGGAAGCAACAGTCAGCTAGATAAAAATGACTTCAGACTATTGAAAGCTTCAGGCCTTACTGAGGCTACTCTAATTTGCATGTGATAATCATCACTGTAAGCAGCCTGGTAATTCCTCATCTGCAGCTGTACAAGTGCTGTGATTATGTTTCCTGTTGCTGTACTCCAGAGCAATTCCAATGTGGGTGGCAAGCCATTGCTGAGCAACAGGAGCATCTTCAGAGTATGTCTCCATTTGTCACATTATTTTTCCTTCCAGGCAGGTCGTGTTTTCTTGCAATGTTTATTGAGTGCTTCAGTTATGCAGAAAAAAAAAAGTGTATGGGTTCAGCAGCAGCATCCAGAACATAATACAGCTCCAAGGTGTGATACAGCTTATTTTGATTCTCACCTATTGATTTGCAAATCAGTATCTTAATTCAAAAGAGCATGTTGGTTTTAAAATCATACAGGCTTTGAATGTAAAATCAGAGCTGGTTATTTTTAGAAAAGAAAACATGATGACATGAGCAGCCCAGCCATAACCACAACAGCTAATAAATATCCTTTTATTGTTTACAGAGTGAGATTAGCTAGCTTTGTTACATGTTCAGACTGTACCTGGCAGTCTCTGAATACTTCAAATAAGTGGGCATGGGGGGGAATGTTTTGGGAACAGCTGAGAACTTTGTTTCTGCAAACCTGTATCCTGTATATCACCATTACAATCTCTGTTCTATTCCCTGACCTTCCTCAGTCTTCAAAAACTCAGGTTTGTTGTCATGTCTGCTAACTGTCCTGAGAATGTGAGGTAAGGAAGAGGAAAGCAAGAGGCAGCAGATTAGGCTTTGCCAAATACCAGATGAGCTCAAACTACAGCCTTTTTCCTAAGGAGAAGCATTCTTTTAGATTTCTCTTTAAAATTCCAGACTATATATTCAGAGCCCCAGCACTTTTGATAGATTTGGCTGAACTTGCTAGCTGATCTTCAAAGTTATTGCAAAAGGTGAGGAATGGAAAAGCAAATTGAGACAATGCACTTGTATATATACGTAAAATAAAATAAGATAAATAAAATAAAATAAAATAAAATAAAATAAAATAAAATAAAATAAAATAAAATAAAATAAAATAAAATAAAATAAAATAAAATAAAATAAAACAAAATACATAGAAAACAGTACTAGAAGTTTTGGTAAAGCACTGAAAAGAAACTACTCAGTCTTTCAAGGACACTCTATACAGTCTGCTTAGAAAGCCCGCCTGAAAATTTAAGTCTGAAGTTACTTAAAACATTCTTTGAACAGTCCAAAACTGTCAACTCTACATGTAGACTTAAGTTATTGTAAGGCTGTTAGGCTGTTTTAGAGAGCTGTTATACTATTTCTAGATTAGATTTAATTCTTCAGGGTATGCTGCACAAACAACATACAGGTCTTGTTCATCTGTCCCCTTTTTCGTTTTTTGTTTGTTTGTTTGTTTGTGTTTTTTTTTTTTTTTTTTTTTTAAAAAGATCACCCCTCCCACATTTAGCCTGTTTGGTAGAGTATTGACAAGATGAATGTGTCAGATCATGTGTGCCACAGCAAAAAGCTGGGCAACTTTCAGGGAATATACACTTCTGAATGGTAAACTCCTACCAGAGGATATTTTCTGCATGACAGGCCCTTCTCTGTGACCACGTGTTACTGGGAACCTGTTCCTTATTTGATAAGTGCTATCATTACATGACCTTATGGACGAAATGTCTGTTCTTTGTAATGTGTCACTGTAGACTTACATGTTGCAATTCAGTGGAAGTTAAGAGATGTAAAGCCGCTATGTATATGGCACTATGTTAAACACTGTATTTGTACCTGGAACTTTTGTTTTCATAGCTATTTCAGTCACACACCACCCCTAATCAAATCCCAGACCGATAGAGTTTACACTACAAACATTTACAAATGCAGATGATTGGACATTCCACTCAGTTACAGGAAGGTGACTCTTATTCAACAGTCTTAACAAACTAATATATTGCATTGGTATACCTACTGTAATCAGCCAAAATCTTGTAATGTTATGCCTCTTTCGTAGTAAAATAATATAATTTTCTCACTAGAGCAACCACGCAGCTGCTCTGTGTGTTCCCCTTCCCCACAGCAGGATGGGGAGAAAGTAAGATAAGCTCATGCACAGAGATAAAGATGGGGAGGTAACTTAATACCACCACAAGAAAAACATAATTGATCTGGGGAAAAATAATACAATTTGTTGCCAATTAGAAAAGAGTTGGATGGTGAGAAGCAATGCCACAAACAAAACAAACAGACAAATGAAAAAGCCAACACCTGAACACCTTCCCCTCACCCTCTCACTCAACTTCAGTCCTCAATTCCTCTACCTCACCCTCCCAACCCAAGTTGCCCAGAGGGGATTGGGAAGGGGGGCTCAATTCATAACAGGTCCCCTCTGCTGCTCCTTCCTCCTCACATTCTTCCCTCTGTTTTAGCCTGCGGCCTCCCATGGGATATAGTTGTACTGGGTCTGGCTGGGTAACTTTCCCTGCAGCAGCCCATACAAGGCCAGCCCAAGCATTGGTCATTCATGTTCTTTCAAGATAAACCTGCTCCATTGTATGCCCTCCACATGTGTCAGTGTGGATAACTGCTCTGCCATGGTCTCTCCACAGGCTGTAGAAGGAACTCTGCTCCACCATGGAGTGCCTCTTCCCCCTTGTTCTCCTCTGACCTCCTCTAATTTTGGTGTTTACAGGGCTGTTTCTCAACTTCCCTCTCCCCTCATTCCTCAAACTAATGTGCAGCATTTTTTACCCATTTTTAAATCCACCTTCTTGAGGTGCCACTGTTTTGGCTGCTGGGCCCAGCCTTGCCCTGTGGCAGGACCATGGGAGCCAGCTGGAACTGTCTGCATGCAGCACAGGGCAGGCCCAGCCTTGCCTTCCAGAGGAGACCTGCATGCTGCCCCAGCTGCTGACACGTTGTCATGTAGACCCAATACACTAAGGTCTCTTTCACAGTAACCAGAACTCTAGAAATTCAGAAATGTTTCACCTTGAACCCCAACTTCAGCTGCTCGGGCTGCTGGAGAGCTGGTGCTCCAGCACCCTGGAACTGAGTTTTGTCTGGTGGTTGACAATGCGTATTCACCCAGGTGATAGCCGCACTCCTGCACCTCCAAGGGAATGCATAGTCCTTGTTCCAGTTCTGGAAAGTCCTGCCAAGCACAGCTCAAGAGATACAACAGGGCTAATTTTTGCCCTGCGGAGGGACATGAGTTATGTATTTTCAAGATGTAGGTTATGCAATGGGGATTTAGCAATTACCTTTCTCTTTTCACGGCCCTAACAAAGTAATTTTGTGAGATGCTCTTCCATTTCCTGAGGAAGTCCTAGTAAATTGCTAGCTGTGTGGCAAGACTTTGAGGGATCCAGTGACTGGAAATAAGAACTCTGTATTGTGCTGCAGGAAGCCGTGCTGTTATAACACTGCACTTGTGTAAAACAGAAAAACCTGCACAGAAGCAGAAAACAGGAGGTATGGAGCTGGCTGTAAACACAAGCAGTGCTCTTGTTCCAAAGGAGTTTGGGAACAACTTGCCCCTCAAAAACTGACAGAACTTCATGTCCTTCCTTAAGGCATGTAAGGTTTGGAGGAATCTGGCAAAAGGTTTTCAGTCTGTTTCAAACCTGAATAAGCATCACTGTTTGAAATTTAAACAGTGATTAAACCCTTCCCGAAAGAGAAGGCAGCAGGGGACCCTGCAAGGTTTAACATATACCTTTGTAAGGCTGGACTTGTGCTTGTTTATAGCATGATATTCAAACAACAAGACTAAATTAATGTGTTCAGGTGCTGACAGATCAGATCCTGGGTTTTTCAAATTAGGCTTGCAAATACTGGACATCTTATCCAACTTTCTGCAGTATGGGTCTCCAGATATAAAATGGAAGTAAAAGCATTGTTATACATCATAGAGACTTCATAGAATCACAGATTCGTAGAATGGCTCTGTTTGAAAAGAACCTTAAAGATCATCTCCTCCCAACCCCCAGCTGGAATGGACCTTAAAGATAGTCTAGTCCCAAGCCCCCTGCCACAGGCAGGGGGACCACCCACTAGATCAGCTTGGCCAAGGCCTCATACAACCTGGTCTTGAACAGCTCCATGGCTGGAGCATCCACAACCTCTCTGGGCAACTTGTTCCAGTGCCTCACCACCCTCTGAGTGAAAAAAATCCTCCTAACATCTAATCTAAATCTCCTTTCTTTTACTTTAAGACCATTCCCCATTGTCCTATCATTATTTACCCAATAAAAGAGTCTTCCTCCATCTTTTTATAAGACAACTTTACGTATTGAAAAGCTGACATAAGGTCACCTGGGAGACTTCTTTAGGCTAAACAACCCCAGTTCTCAGCTTTTCTTCATAGGAGAAGTGCTCCAGCCCACTGATCAAATTTGTGGCCCTTTTCTGGACCTGTTCTAACAGATCTACATCCTTCTTCTGCTGGGGGCCCCAGACCTGGGGGCACCACTCCAAATGGGGCTTCGCAAGGACAGAATAGAGGGAGACAATCACCTCCCTCGACCTGCTGGCCACCCCTCTGTTGATGCAGCCCAGGATGCAGTTAGTCTTTTGGGCTGCAAGCACTGCTGGCTCATGTCAAGCCTTTCATCCATTAGAACTCCCAAATCTTTCTCTGCAGGGCTGCTCTCAATGAATTTGTCTCCCAGTCTGTCTTTATGTCTGTGATTGCCCCAACTCAGGTGCAGCACCTTACATTTGGCGTTGTTGAACCTCATGCAGTTCTTGTGGGCTCACTTCTCAAGCTTGTCCAGTTCCCTTTGGATGTCCTTCTGTTGTATCAACTGTACCTCTCAGCTAGGTGTCATCTGCAAATTTGCTGAAGGTGCTTTTGATCCCAGTGTCTATATTGTTGATAAAGATACTAAATAGTACTGGTCCCAGGACAGACCCTTGAAGGACATCACTCGTCATTGGCCTCCACCTGGACATAGAGCCATTGACCATCATTCTCTGGGTGTGGCCTTCAAGCCTATTCTTTATCTACTGCATGGCCCACCTATTAATTCTGCATCTTTCCATTTTGGAGATCAGGATGTCATGTTGGACCATGTCAAAGGCCTTACAGAAGTCCAGGTAGATTACATTGTTTGGTCTTCCCTTGTTAACTGATGCAGTCACTCCATCATAGAAGGCCACCACATCGGTCAGTTACTATTTGACCTTGGTGAAGCCATGGTGGTTGTCTAAGATCACTTTATCTTGCATATGACTTGACTTAATTAAGTTTAGTAAACAAGAAGATATGTTTTTTAAAGAAAAGTATCATAGGAAATTAATACTTTTATATTGATTTGTACATTTGTCTGTCACATGTTTTTGAATTGAGAACTTTCAGTAATGCAGATACTAGACATTCCTGTCCATACTGGGTAAAGCAGCAGTGTTGTGTCATTTCAATATGTGAATATGTCTGTAAGCACTCATAATCATTTAGAGTAACTGATAAATTAAAATTTAGAAAATGTCAGATTCAAGTATATACAGATATCCTAAATGTTATTTTTTAGTTGAGAAATTCATAGACAAATATATATATTAGAAATTCCACTGAAGTATATCCACAGTTTTGGGATAATTGTTATTAAAGTAAGTTATTTTCATGTAAATGTATACACATATATTTCCATTGAAGAGGTAGAGAATATAGTAATATGACTAAATTCGTGAACTACTAACTACTTTCTTTAAAAATCCACTCCCTGATGTTAAACCATTAGTACCAAATTAGTTGATTACCCTGATCTTTATCTGCAGCATATAGTATCATGATGCTTGTCACCATTATTACAAATATAAAAACTGAAATTAACTTTAAATGAGACAGCTCACTTTACACGTTCACTCAATTTGTTTATTGATTGATAGAAGTTACTTTTGAACATGAGGAGTTCTACCACATGCTTCTGTACATAGAAACTTTAAATACAGAGATTCTGGTCTGACTCCTCTCTATATGCCAAGTTTGCTTAAAAAAATCTATCGAATTGTATTATTGAATTTGCAGTAGGCAAAGTAGAAATGTTAAACTTCATTGAAGAAAGGGAAAAAAACCCTCTGAGATCAGAATAAAATGATAATTACTGTTATAACAGTCCAGGAAATATAAGTCCACTATTGCACTAGTGCTTTTAAATTTATTCCTTTTTGGCTGTAAATGATAATTAGAAAATATTAAGAGTTATGACTATTTAAAATGAGTGTTATCTTCAGTTTCATTTCATATGGCATCCTGAGCAACTTCATAAGTCATTTAAAATATATGCTGATTTTTTATAGTACTAAGGCAGCAAATGTTCAAGGGGAGAAAACTATTTATATATTCTGCATATTGTTAAATTTTATCCCTGAGTTCCAAAATGAGATAAATGTTAAGACTTGTAGGGAAGACAGAGTACTTCAAGATATAGAGAGAAGTATGTGCATGTCTCTTGCTTTGGTACATTCTGTAGCTATGAGAAAATTCCTGAGTTGTATTTATGAAAGTGGCAAGATAGTGATTGTGAATTGCTTGAGATCACACAGATGTCTGAGACTAATCTGTCAATTAAGCAAGTTTTTCTTGAGCACAGGAATAGAGGTGGATTATGTTTCATTGATGGTATGAGACATCCTGTGGTTGACAGCAAAGATGTACCTTCAGAAAGATGCAATTTAGGATTTCTCATATAAATCATTTATGATCTATAAAATCACACATCTTAAAACTGCTTTATCTTTTCAACTTGGTATACCAGAATCATGTGAGGTGAAGAAAGCTTCTTACAACTTATCATTCCAAAACAAGAATTCTGATGTTGGAAAATGAAGATACTGTTTTATAACAAGCAAACTGAAGAACTGAACTGCTTTGTTACAAATGCTTGTGTAAATCTAAATAAATATGCCTTAAAGTCATTATGCCTCTAGGCAGTATTTGCTTTTGCAGTGTATTATTATTATTATTATTAGCACCTTAAAAAAGCCTAGGAGCCTATGCACAGCTTTTGAATGAGAGAAATAGCATGTATCTTTGTTCAAGAAGAATGTTTCTTTGTTTACCTTTGTTCAAGGTGAATGTTTCCTCCTTAAATGCACATTAATTCTTTCATGTCTTTAAAGGATCCAGGCTTTTAAATTCGGTATATGGTGCAAAAGGGAACATTGCTGGAAGTTGCTTACAAAAGATTATATTAACTCTGGTTCTTCTCTGTATTTACAAAGCCTGTCTTCTCCAAAAATGAACCGAAAGATGACATAGTTTCTTCTTTTTGGAAGAAAGAATGCTAGGGAGACAGCTATGGGAAATAGATTAGAGAGAGAGAGAGAGAGAGAGAGAGAGAGAGAGAGAGAGAGAGAGATAGATAGATAGATAGATAGATAGATAGATAGATATTATTTCTTTGTGTAAGAAAGGGAAAGTTAAGATTCATCAGAAGAAATAGGAAATCTATATTTTGAATCCTCAATGGACTCTTAAAATATTGACTCAATTATTTTCTCTATCTGATTCAGAAGTGGAGTTGCTGTTGCTTTTTGTTTTCTTTGGTGGGGATGGGAAGATGGGGGTAAAAAAATTCCACTGTGCAGCAGCTCCACTTTGGGAAGCTGTAGTTAAATTAAACATAATAATCCTTCACTTAGGGATTCTTGATTATTGTGTATCTGTTGTGCAAACTTCTACTCAGTGCATTCTTGCACTTCTGTGTGTGTGCAAGATGAAATGCAATTGTTAGTAACAAAATAGCAAAACATAGATTCATTGAATTAGTAAAAAGTTTTCATTATTGATTTTTTGAAATGAAAACTCAGCCTTATCTAATGCAGACATGTTTCTTTATTAGGTAGCCTTCTTTTGAATTTGTTGAGGTAGCTGGTTGTTTAGTAGAAATTTACTTGGAAACTAATTTCAGCTAGACAGCTTTTCTGTGTTTTAAAACTCTTCAAATATTGAAGAAATATTCTTCAAAATCAAATATTGATTTTGAGTTTACAAAGTTGTGTGAAGGCTTGATTTTATCTGAATGATGTCGTGAAAATGATGTTTCTGTTAGGAAAACTAGTAAAAATTGTGATCAATGATAGGAAAGTACGATATATGTTAAAATGCTGTTGGCATTAACAGTTTAAATTAAATCAATAATTATACATGGGAAGTCTTTGTATGCTTTTTATTCTTTACAAGTTATGCAGTGTTGGGTGGAGTTTCATTATAATGTTTTGAAACATTATTTGAACCTTAAAACTGTGCCAAAACAGAGTTAACAATTTTGTCTGAAGCAGTCATTGTTCTAGTGGAATAATGTAAACTACATAGCTGGTATTTGCTATTATACATTTTTAAAAACGTGATAGTGAAAGGCCTTGCTTATGGGTAACCTTATGACTGAATGATCGTATGCAACTCAAGTAAGAAAGCCTTAGACAAAAGGTATTCTGGCAATCTGTAAAATAAAAACAATCTCCAGATATTCAACTTTGTTCTTTTGTTGTTGTAACTGAAGTATACAGTCTTTTGAAAGTATTGCTTTAGTAATAATAAACACTAAGTACCGGTGATGTACATGTAATAAATGAGGGTCTAGAGGACTAAGAATCTTTGTATATGTAAACAGAGCTATCAAAAAATCCATTGAAACAACGAAAATTTGAACCTCTCTGTATCTATCTGAGGAAACTAAAAAATATCTTAATATTTATGACCCTAGATTAAAAGAGGTGTAGTTTTAATGAATGTTGGAAATCAAGGTCAGACTCGGCAAGAAGTTTCACATTTATTAGCACCTATAAAATTTCTTCTTGCCTCACTCATTCTGGATTTGTTAGTTAGTACTTGCTTGCTAATGACTTGTTAAAAATACACATTTCATACTACATTTCCTACAGACATTTTTCAAAATGTTTGTCTTTTTTCTTTTTCTTTCTTTCTTTTTTTCTTTTTTTAATAGTGTAAAATATGAGGAAAATTGCTTTACTGAATCATTCATTTATTTCTTTCATGTGAAGAAATGTGAAGAAGGTGATGTATAAGATAAATAAACACCAACCCCCTCCTCTGTACTCTAATCTATTTTTACTTCCCAAGTGTGTCATTCTTTAGCTCCTGCCACTTAAGTTGGCATGATTCTGCTTCACTGGTAAACATTTTCTCTCCCTCCCTCTCTCCCCCTTTCTCCACCCTTTTTTTTCCTTCCTCCCTCCCTCCCTCCCTCCCTCCCTCCTTCCCTCTCTCTGTCTCCCCCCCCTTCTCTCTCTCTCTCTCTCTCTCTCTCTCTCTCTCTCTCTCTCTCTCTCTCTCTCTCTCTCTCTCTCTCTCTCTCTCTCTCTCTCTCTCTCTCTCTCTCGCCCCTCCCTCCCCCTGACCTCTCCCCTTCTTCCCCACCGCCCTCCCTATTTCTCTCTCTCTCTGCATATATATAAGAGCTGGGAGGAAGGAAAGCAAATTTGAAAAAAGGGGAATGAGAGCAAATGGTTTTCACCATATTAGAAATTCTGTATTAAGTATCAGCCTATGTTGAAAACACTGTCATTTTAATTGCAAATCAAAACGATGGTATAAAAATACAATAATATAACAGCTTGCAAAGATCTCTTTGCAGTTTATTATGTGAATAATGTGACCTTCAGAACTGATTTAGTATTGAGACAATGCAGCCTTTTATTAGGCAAGAACAGATTAATTGTCTTAAAAATTCTTTCTTTTTAGTAATCAACAACTATGTATCATTTTAAAAGTGTTTGTTAATCAAGTAGCTCAATATTTACTGGGTATAGCAGGTGCATATGTAGGGCAGGCACAAGCCTTGATGAAAGCTTCAGAATCGTTGCATATACTGTTTGTACCAAAGTGGAAATTTAACTGTCTTTGGTAGGTTGCATGAATCACATTGAGCAGCTTCATGAGCTATGAATGGCCTCTTCTGCCCTATGTTGCGTAATCTTCCAGGAATTTCATATACATAAATTTATTGTGGATAAGACTTTGACAGAGTGGATGGATCTGACTTGTGAATACTTACTGCAGGTTCACAGAATTGAGATTTTTCCAGACACAAGGTAATAGACATGAACTAGAGCTTTGGCTTTATCAGACTTATTTATGAGCTAAGTTGAATGCTGAATGAAAACACAGAGTTGCTAATGTGACAGATGACCTTTCGTTCCTTTCTCCTTGTTACTTTGCATCACAGTTAAACAGTATTAATCCTTCAACCTTGTAAGAACTGTATAAGAAATTCAAAGAAATTAAACTTTTTTTTTTTTTTTTGTTAATTAAAACCTCATGTCAAAGTTTATAGTTCTGTGTATATGAGAATACAAGCTCAGCTGGGAATAGAATTCAAGGTATGGATTTATCAAAATTGGCTGATATTGTATTGTATTGTATTCAGATATATAAAAAAAAGAAAATGTTTAAGTTTGTAGTACTGTACTTCAATTTCATTTAAGTGACAACTTAGTGACAACATTCTTTAAAAAAATGATAAAACAAAACTTTTATTTAAGGAGATAGTTATGAATTGATTGAAAACCTACAAGTGATCTTCACTCTTTGACTTTTTGACAAAAAATTGTCTTAATGCAGACTTTAAGCAGAAGATGCACCATACACGAAATTCTAACTTTTGAGGTCTGTTTTTCCTGAAGTTTTAACAAAGCCAATCGGTGACAGATTTGCATGGGGTGTCTGCAAAGGACTAGGGGATTATTTCTGAAGTATTCATATGGTGTGTCGAGGATAATAATAAATCTTACTATGCCTGACCAAATTATTTGCTCTTAGTCTTCTAAATTTCAGATGTTGGTACTTTCACTGATGTTTATAATATTGCTGTACATTATTAATTTGTTGGAACATGGAGAAGGTGGTTCAAATTTCAGGGAGATTATCTTTAGCATATGGTCATAGTATGTATCTTTTTAATAGGAGGGAATAGTACAAAATATGTCATTAATTGGAGTTTGGATAGGTTTTTATGACAATTTGTCTTTCAAGAAGATACTTTATTAGGTAGACATTTTATTAGGTAGCTGACAAACAAAGGGCCAAAGTCAGAAGTGTGCATGTGATGATTAATTTCAGTGATGATTAATTATTGCCAGATGGGGTCATCAGTCTTCTCATACTATAGGTGTGACTAGTGGCTTCTACAGCAGCCAGAAAGGAAAGCAGCACTCCCTTCATCTTTTGTCCAGGAGAGTGTTTTTTGAAGCAAACTCTGCACATATTTCAGGGTTCCTGAAACACTGACTTAATGATCTTTGTGGGTCCCTTCCAATCTGGGTATTCCATGATTCTATGATTCTATGATCCTCAGTCACATCAAGAGAATAGTACGAAGTGAGGATTAGAAATTATGTTAAAATGACTTGAAGTTTTAGAAATAATAGTTAGGAATAGCCACTTATTTAGCTTCTTTAAAGTAAAAGTTATGAAGGAATTTAATTATGGTCCAAGTATATTCAAGGAATGGGTTTCTCATAATGAAGAGACCTTTGGACTCACTTGGAGGAAAGAATTATTTTGAGATCCATTGGGAGGAGGGGGCAGGGGCTGAAACTAGAAATTCAGACTAATAGATTAGTTTTTAATAATAGACTAGCTTTTCAACAGCAATTTGTACATAGTATAAGGGGATCACTCAAAAATTCCTAGTGTTGAAATGCCTACATATGTGCAAGATGCCTTACTTGCAACTGTCCTAGACTCAGTCAAATGACAAACTTGACACAAAATGCTGGCTACAATTTTGGTTTTTATAGCTTAAAATTTCAGACCGGATTCTCAAAATATTTCCTTACTAGTCTAAAATACCCATGTTTCAATATCTTAACACCTCCAGAATAGACAGATTTCTGTACAGGTTTTATATATGGGTATCAAAGTTTAATTCTGAAGGAGCATTTAACTTTCTTCACTAACTAGAAATTGGACAGAAAGCCTCTCTGCTCTCTGTTTCTCTCTAATTCATTATCTCTCAAAAAGGTTTTCCCTCCAATGGCCACACATAGTGTGCCTTCCCTTGTTTTTAGGTCAAGATGAGCTGGTGACTGGGCCTCTGTTTTGAAGACAGATTCACATCATTAGTTTCTCTCTCTCTCTCTTTTTTTTTTTTTTTTTTCCCTTCTCTTTGTTCTGTTCCAGAGGAGAAGAGAATGTGTACAGAAACACTAGGGCCTGTCCCCATACTTTGAGGAGCTGTTTATAGTAATACAAATATATAAGTAAATTGATTATATGACTTATCACAAAATGCTCTGGAATTGTTTTGGAGGGGAACACATCAAACTTGCATGAGTGTTTTGCTATTATGCCCTATTCATATAGATATATTTATCTCATTATTATTTGATTAGTCTAAGAGTGAAATGGGTCAGATTTATGACAATTAACAGTATCTACAAATAAGAGAACAAACTTTTGTTTCACACATTGTAGTAACCTCATCTTACTTCATGTGTTCCAACCAATTTGACCTTTCAACAATAGCATTTTCAGTGAAACAGATTTCTGTTTTGGCTTTCTTAGATTGTGGTTATGGACAAGAAACTGATTAGGGGATTTTCAGAATGGATCATTTTTTTTTGCTAGAAAGCAATCCTCTGTAATTACTGCCAAACTGTGTTTATGTGGTTGAAGACTTTAGAATTACAGGAGGCTGACGGCTGCTCTTCAGTACTGCTTTACTCAAAGCAGTTTTAAACTAAAGTTTAAACCATGGTTTAAGTGAAACATACTGGACTATTTATATATGTTTGCTAAAATAATGAAAGTTATGAGTTGAGTTGCTTTAATGTCCACCTGTTGATCTTCTGACAGAAGAGTAAAAATAAAAAAGGGATGTATTGACTTCCGTTTTAACAAGTGATCTCTGAATGCATAATATTTTAAAGAATAGTTTTCACATTCCTAGTGTTCACTGCTGAACCTCTGTTTTATCTTGAAATGCACACACAAATCTAATCATTATTCCTGATATTACTAAGTCTAAAGTATCTGTGTCTCAAAACCACTAGGAAATGGAAATTCTGCAAGACATTTTCTGTATTGAATAAGCAAGATGGTTAAAAACATGTTTTTTGCTGTTTGGATTAACTTGTCATCAGTTCTAAAACATATCAGAAGTCACACACATATAGGAAACAAATAGATAATGTGTAAAAAGATGCATTCACCATGGCTAACAACTAAGCACCCAGGCAGTCACCCACCTTCCCTGTCCTTCCCTCCCAGCAGGACAAGGTACAAACTTAGAAAAGCAGAAGTAAGAAAAAATTATGGGTCTGCATAGACAGGATGTAAGTGAAAAACAGAGGGGGAAAAAGTGACATAAATGCAGTCACTCCACCATCTCCAATCAGCACTGATGCCCAGACATTCTCTGAGCAATGGTTACTTTCAAAACAAAAACAAAAACAAAAACAAAACCACAGTTTTTATTGCTTAAGCATGACATTATATGGCATATAATTTCCCTTTGGTCGGTTAGGATTGCCTGTCCTGGCTCTGTCTCCTCCTGTGCTTTCTTCCAGACTCTTGCCCAGCCTTGACCTTCTGCCTAGAGGGGCAGTGAGAAACAGAGCTAGCCTTGATGCTGTGCAAACACTGCTTGGTGATAGCCAAAGCACTGGTGCGTTATCAACACTGTTTTAGTCACAAATCCAAAAGAAAGTTAAGTTCATCCCAGCCAGAGCCAGTACCAGTATATATATCTGTATATATATATATATCCCCTAGTGATGTATATATCCCCTGGTGATGTTTTTGGACTGTGATATGTAATTTAATTATTATGATAAAAAACACTAGACCATTTTAGCATCTTTACTTCTTAGTTGCTGCTTCCTATTTTCTGTACACACAGAGCTTTATTAGAACTCTACAGTGCTTTCGAGCACAATTCAGTTATGCAAAGTAAGTTACAGTTTCTGTATGCTTCACTGAGACAGCTTCCTTTTAAATGATCTCCCACTGCATTACATTTATACTGAGCCTTTTGCAGTACAGAGGTGAATGATGGAGGAGAGAAAGCTTTTACTAGTGTGCCTCAGAGGTATTCTAGACAAGGAATTTGTATAAACAGCCAAGAAGTTAGAGTGCTGTTAACTTCACCAACACAGTGAAAAGGCCAGAATGATTGTCACAAGTCCTTAGAGAAGAGGAACTGAAGCTGGAACTAGTATTTATTTATTGTGTAAAATGCTGATAGTAGATTTGCAGTCTAACATCATCCTGATCTGAAAATTGAATGGATTTTTGGTATTGAAGTCAGTATTATTAATTATTTTTCTGGTTTTGTTTGTGTTATGATTAAAATCGGACTTTATAAAATTTTAAACAAATGTGGCCTGGCATTAATTCCTGTTATCTTTAGGAAATTTGTATTTTTAGATCCAATTTATTTAAAGCTTTTATTGAAATCAGATGAAAATCATGTCAAAACTTTTCAGAGATGTCACTGTAAGTTCAGAGCACAAATGCAGTGCAATCTTGACGTCAAAGCCTACTTTCAGTTTTGAGGAATTTTAACTAGCTTAATTTCAACTATCTTAGTTATCTGTGCTGTCTATATGTTGAAATACCAAATCTTTAAGAGTTAGTTTTCCCTGGTAAAAGGCAATTGTCTTCCCTTCTCTCTCTCTCTCTCTCTCTTCCTCTCTCTAATTTATTATAATAATAATCTGTTATTATTATTTTCCTCCTAGACAAAGAGATCGAATGGCAGGAAAATATCATTTAAGGAAAAAATATATGAAAAAAAAAGCACTGTAGGAAGAAACACCTAAAAGATGTTTTGATATGGGCAATTAACATTAGCCCTGAAACACAGCATGGCAATTTCCTTCTTTATTCTTACTTCACAGACAAGAAAGATGTGTTGCTTTCAAGACTAGCCAGTTGAGAACTAGCTCAGCTCAAGCTGAGAAAGAGATTCTACCTTCTTTTTTTCTTCTTTCTTATATCCATTATTTCTCTTTCATAAGGTAAATCATCTAAAGACAGAACAATTTGTGGTGCTGTGTACACTATGGCTGATCTGAGCTGTTCTTAGTTCTAGATATCACCATAGTTAATAGCCAAAATTAAATAGGAAACAGAAGAGCATGGCAACCTGGGTAACAAAATAAAACTCTTCTGCATCATATATTCTTAGAAGGATAAAGAAGATTATATAGGTGAGAAAAGTAAATATATGTTTATTAATTTTATTTTAATTTATTAATTTATTTTTATTAATAACTTAAATGTTTTAGTATGCCGAAGTTACTTAAAAAAAAAAAAAAAAAAAAAAAAAAAGAAGAAGAAGAAACAACAAGCAACAACAACAAGGACAAGCTCAAACCCCAAAGCCCTCAAATTCATTTCCTTCATCCTATATGTGAAAAATTTTTCAAAATAGAAATTGAATTTATTATTGCAACACTATTGGAATCTTCATACACCCATAAAAGTGTATTTCAGGTTGGAATTTTTTTCTCAGAAAGAGTAGTGAGGCATTGGAATGGGTTGCCCTGGGCAAATTTTAAGTTTAAGGCAAATTTGGATGTGATGCTTACTGACATAGTTTAGTTGATAAAATTCGTGGTAAGGGGACAGTCAGCCCAGATGATCTTGGAGGTCTTTTCCAACCTGAATGATTCTATGATTCTATAAGTTCTTCGCACTATCAAAAAGATGTAAAAGATCAGTATTATTCAGCCTAAAGGTGAAGTTCAGCATTCTCCTTGTTACACTAGAAATGAATACCATGTTCTCTAGCTGTAAGCTAATGGACACTAAGCAAATTTTGGTTCTGTGGATTCCTTTTCTTGGTGAATACTGCCTTCAAATTATTACAAAATGTACTGTGTAGCAACACAGCACCAACATTTTTAGCATGGATGATCTTGTAAAATTCTTCATTTGGTCTGTACAAAATTTCTTTGGAAGAACAAATGTAAAAACATAATGAGGAAGGAATTACTCTAACACTGAGTTTGTTGTGGCTTTTGCTTTCCACATAATCAACATCCCTGTGTTGGCTTGGGTCCTCAGAGAAACTGAGTCTCAAATGTGCATATCCAGTGCCAAGTATTAGCAATGCATTGTAAAGTTAGAGTATGTTGTGATTTAAGCTGTCACCAAAAAAAAAGTGACAATGAGACAGCCCTGTTCTGAACATGAATTAATACATGAGGTGATTAGGTATTACGTAACTTCCTTACAAGTACTAAGATTATAATGCATAACTTGTTGCTGAAAAGCTAGCCTTTATACTTAAAATCCTGTAAACTTGTAGCAGTAGGACTAAAACAGTACATTTTAATTTCCTCCTGTTCGTCCTGAAATATTTTATTATTTTTTTTTTTTTCCTGAATTAAATTTTTTAGCTTTATCGTAGTAGCTGCTGACTTGGGACTGAACAGAAAACTTCGGTTTTGGGTCGTGATTACGTACTTAGAGATTTTGGCTCCCTCTGGTGGAAGAATGCATTTACAGTCAATAAGCGAGTTAAATCAAAAATTCAGAGACGAGAAAGGGAAAATCGTTCAAGGATGCTCTGCAGCACCCGGATCTGCTTATTACAAAACGATCTGTGCAGTACTTTGCTGACGTAGGTATCAGTACTGGATGATCTCCGATAAACTATAAAGACATCTCTTTCTAAATTTTCCTTCAGGGGATTTATTTATTTATTTATTTATTTCTGTAAAGTACAGAGAATCAAAGCCTGCTTTTAACCTCTTGGTTAACTGGTTATTATTGTTGTTGTTGTTTTTGTAGTTATTATTATTATTGTACAATTATTCCTTTTGTATTAAAGACTGTTTGAACTCATTATAGATATAGAAACATATCTATATGATAGAAACAATATAGATAATGGGGAAAGAGAATTAGGTAGAATAAGGAAAAGAAGGAAGACTTTAAAAAAATAAAGAAATGGACTTGGTAGAAATGGACTTGGGTACACCTTTGTTTCAACTTTTTTTTTTTTTTTTTTGAGGAGAATAAGAAAAAGTAAGAGAAAAAATCAAAAGACGTAAGAACAGACTGTATATAAACAGAAAAATAACACTGGCAAAAGAGCAAGACAATGACTACTGTTGTCAAAAGTTCAGCTGAAGAACAGCTTGTCAGATCTCAAACTCTTTGTATCATTAGAACTACTTGTTTCTGCTAGTTAGCATAGTTTTGCTTAAGGTGATTATAGAAACCTCTCAAAACCATTCAAAACAAAAAACCTCAAAATCTTTCAAAATACAACACAGTACGGTAAATCATGTTGATTTTGAACACTAGGATACTGAAAGAGGAAGGTAAAAGGAAGTAAATGTTGGAATAATATGTGTGCTATTACTCAGCATCAGCTTTCCCCAAAACAAAATAAAACATAACAAAGGATGACAACAATTTCTTTTCTTTCTCAAGACAAGAAATATCAGGGAACAAGGTTTCTCAATGTTTGATGTTGTTTGTCAGCTTGTTTTTAGAAGTTAGCTACTAGTAATAGAAAGGCTGAAGAGCACTTCATTCATCACTTTATTAGCATAATGAGTTTATAGGCCTCTGCTTCATATTGTCTTTTCAGCACGGAAGAGTACCTAGGCAAGTGAACAAGAGCTGAAGGAATAAGAATGTAATGAACTCATTTTCTTATTAACTTTTGCACTCTATTTAACTCTTTTCAAAAGCCAATGGAAAGAACAATCACATTTAAAAGACATGCTAATGGTGTGGCTGCTGTGTCAGAAAGGGAAGGGAGAGCAAGAATTTTCTAATCAAAGGGATTTATTTTTTTTTAATTAAACAATGAAAAATTTCTAATCAAAAACAAAAATAAAAATTGCAGTGACACTTGCATAATTAAGCTGTGTGTCCCACAAATCCACAGAAATATGTGTAAAGGAGAACAACTGAAAACATCTTAAATGACCAGCTATGGCACCTGAAGGTGCACAAGTCCATGGGATCTGATGATACATCCACGGGGCCTCAGTGAACTAGTGGGTGTAGTTGTTTCTGTCCATCATATCTGAGAAGTTGTAGCAGTTTCATGAAGTTCTCACTGACTGGAAGAGGGGAAACATAACGCCCAGTTTTAAACATGGAAAAAATGAGGACCCGGGAAACTACAGGCCAGACAGTCTCACCTCTGCCTGGCAAGATCCTCCTGGAAACTATGCTAAGGTCCATGGAAAATTAGGAGGTGACAGCCAACATGCCTTCACTAAGGGAAAATCATGCCTGACAAATCAGGTGGCCTTCTACAACAGAGGTACAGCACTGGTAGGTGAGGGAAGGGCAACTGGCATCGTCTGCTTGGACTTGTGCAAAACATTTGATACTGTCCCCCACGATATCCTTGTCTTTAAAATGGAGAGCCATGGATTTGATGGATGGACCACCTGGTGGGTAAGGCACTGGTTGGATGGTTACACTCAAAGAGTTGTGGTGAAGAGGTCAGTGTCCACTTGGAGATCAGTAGCAAGTGGTGTTCCTCAGGGGTCGTTATTGGGAGCAGCACTGTTTAACATCTTTGTTGGTGACATGCACAGTTGGATTGAGTGCACCCTCAGCATGTCTGCTGATGACACTAGGCTGTGTGGTATGGTAAACACACTGGAGGGAAGGGATGCCATCCAGAGCGACCTGGACAGGCTTGAGAGGTGGGCCTGTGTAAACCTCATGAGGTTCAACAAGGCCAAGTGCAAAGTCCTACACTTGGGTCAGGGCAATCCCAAGCACAAATACAGTCTGGGTGGAGAATGGACTGAAAGCAGCCCTGAGGAGAAGGATCTTGGGGGTGTTGGTTGATGAGAAGCTCAACATGAGCCAGCAGTGTACACTTGCAGCTCAGAAAGCCAATCGTATCTTGGGCTGCATCAAAAGAAACGTGTCTAACAGGTCAAGGGAGGTGGTTGTCCCTCTTGGTGCTTTTGTGAGACCCCACAGAGTACTGTGTTCAGATTTGGGGCCCCCAGTATAAGAAGGACATAGACATATTAAAGAGAGTCCAGAGAGTCAGGAGAGTCAGCAGAGGGTTTGACTACCTTTCCTACAAAGACAGTCTGAGGGAGTTGCGAATGTTCAGCCTGTAGAAGAAAAGGGTCCAGGGAGGCCTCATAGAGGCCTTTCAGTATCTAAAGTGAGACTACAGTAAAGCTGGAGAGGGACTCTTTGTCAGGGACATAGTACCCCCACAAGGGGTAATGACTTTAAACTAAAACAGGGTAGGTTTATACTATATAATTGGAAGAAATTCTTTACTCTGAGCATGGTGAGGCACTGGCCCATGTTGCCCAGAGAAGCTGTGGATGCCCCACCTCTGGAAGTGTTTAAGGTCATGTTGGATGGGGCTTTGAGCAACCTGGTCTAGTGGGAGGTGTCTCTGTCCATAGCAGGGTGGTTGGAACCAGGTGGTCTTTAAGGTCCTTTCCAATTCAAACCATTCCATGAGTCTATGATTCTACAACAGCCTGTCTGTATGTGCTTGACTGCACAGTGCATGGACCTGCTTCCAGGAAAGTTATTAGTTCTTCTTTCACAGCAAACAGGAGTAAGAATGCACACGAAGACATGTCTAAGTAGCATTTTTCATTGGGAAAGACAGAAAATTTGAGCCCAGACGTATCAGCAAAATAAATAAATTATATATATATATATATATATATATATATATATATATATATATATATATATTCTGGAATCTGCCCACAAATGAATGTGTCAGTAGAATAAGTTCATGTCACTGTCACTGTTTACCTATGGTTGGATATATATATATATAAATATATATATATATATGCATAATTGTTATATATATATAATATAATTGTTATATATATATATATAATTTTTAAGGAAAAAAATTGATTTGTTAGTTTTACTAGAAAACTGTGAAAGGCTTAGAAGATTGTTGGTTGTTGAAATTTGAGGGTTCTGCATGTCTCAGGAGTGGACTGCTCATGACAAAATGTCCCTTTTAGGCAAAGGTACAGGACCAAACTTGAGAACTTCGCTATGTTCTCTTCAGAAACAAAATGACAGTGCCATGTTTTCCTGCTGTATGGCTAGGATCAAATGTAAAACAAGAAAACGAATACAGTAGGAAATATGAGGTAGCCCATTCAAAGGCTTTGCCTGAAAAGATTATCAGTTTATACTTATTCCTCAGCAGCAAAGCAATTGCTACTGACAGTAATGAACAAAAGATGAAAGTTGATTAGTAAATTCAATTGTGAGTTTGAATTCATTGCAGTCAGTGATAATAAACATGAAACGAAAGAAGCTTGTTCTGACAGGTGAAATCTTCAGAGTTAGTGGGAATCAGGGAAGGTGTTGAAATCTTTGTGTGTCATACTGAAGCTAAATTGTAAATCATTTTGTAACTACCACAGTACATTTTAAACTAAGTAAGCCTATTCTAACATGTTTTATGTGGCACAGTATTGTGACAATTTGTAGTACTTTCTAGGACTTTAATAAAACATCTTGCCTAAAAGCCCAAGATCCTTAATTGTATTCTAAACATTGTGAAAAGGATTTTTTTTTTTTTTTATCTTCCTCTATTGTTTCTAAACTTCATGGCACATCTGGATTACATTTTCTCCATAACTAAGGGAATAAACTATCCTGAGGAAACCAAAAATAGAGTTTCAGAGAAACACTAAATGCAGTCTGTATCAGGATAAGTGAATGAATGAATGAGTGAATGAATGAATGAGTAAAATGGCATGTGTTAGTAATGCAGTTACCAAAACTAGGACACTTGCACATGAGTGTAATAATTCCAGGTCTGCAAATACCTGAAAGGTGTTTGTGGAGATCTGGGGGTCAGCTTCTTCTTGCAGATAACTAGTGATAGGACTAGAGGGAATGGCCTCAGGTTGCATCAGGGGATGTTTTGGTTGGAAATGAGGAGACATTTCTTCTCAGAAATAGTAGTCAGGCATTGGGACGGGTTGCTCAGGGGGCATATAAGGAAAGGACCTGGTGATTAGAGACATGGTTTAGTGGGTGATATTGGTAGCAGGGGGATGGTTGGATCAGATGATCTTGGAGGTCTTTTCCACCATTAATGATTCCATGATTCTATGATTCTTTCTCTATTCAGAAAACAAACCTGAGGTTGTATTCTTAACCGCTGTTTCTTAGAATAAGAGAATCACTTTGCAATCAGGGGCTGCTTTTATAATGGCCCTAATTAAACTCTAACTGGACAAAGTTCTGAGTAGCTATTGACTTAAGCCATATGGGTAATTTCTTTCCTACAATTTACCATAGTAAAAGAAAACACGGATTCTGTAATTATAAATTTTAGCAAATTCTGATTTGTAAATGTAAACAAAACTGAATATTACTGAATTATATCCTGAATGTCAGCTCATAAAAAGGAGGATGTCAACTAGTTTGGATGTTACTTCTCAATTGAAATGGGAGTTGTAGGGGAATTTATTGTATCTGAGGAAAAATGAAGCAAGCAAGAAAGAAAGATGAGAGGAGACTGGGAGCTAAAAAAAAAAAAATAAAATAAAAAAATGCAGAGGTGATTAAAGCCCTGAAACTGTTTTAGAAGCCACATATGGTTAAATCTAATGCATAATTTAATTGAGAGAAAGACATATGGTTGAAATGAAAGACAAATGTTATTTGTTTTAAGGACAATTACGAGTCAAAGATGCTGTAAATAGTGGAGGTTTTATAACAGTGGGGACTATAAAGTTTGGAAGCAAAGGAATTCATGTTCTGTTTACATTTTTTAGACTACCTCATTAGAGCTGGATTTATTTATTTATTTATTTACTAAAAATGAATTCTCAATACAAAATAAGATTTTTTTTTTATACCAACATTATGAAACAGACTTGCAATATTTGGATGTCAGTATAATATAGAGCAATGATGTTTCAGCAGAAAAGAGAACATAGTGTATATTTTCCTTCTGGTTATATAAGGATATACAGTTGTCTTCCAATTTAGTGTCTAAGCTTATCTCACTCCACAGCAATGTAGATTTTAGAATATCAGTGAACCTGCACTATGGTGGCATTTTTAAAGGAATGTGAACATAGAACTTTCTGAGTATACTTAATGGTATTTCTTCATAGTGGTTTTTTAGTTGTTTCTTAGGTTTTATTTTATTTTATTTTATTTTATTTTATTTTATTTTATTTTATTTTATTTTATTTTATTTTGTAAACTGTGTAAACTACCTTAGATATTGAAATGAGATTACTAGTTATCTTAATGTTCTACAGCTTCTCAGCTGTGGATATAATATTCCCTTAGGAAAAAAATGTCTTTTTTTTTTTTTTTTAACTTAGAAAATATTTAGTTAAAAAATAGTTTGCTACTGGTTTGATCGATTAGTCACAATAGCGGGATGCACAGCAGAACCCAGTCCACAGGAGCTTTGTTAGAGTGAAGTGTCTATTGATGTTTCAAAAAAAAATTGTATTTGCTGTTGCTCTGAAGTAAAGATGAAATGTTGGTCCCTCTTCCTTAACTTGTTTATTGTACAATATCTATAATTATCTGTCAGTCACTGCCTAACCATTTTGAGAAGGAAATTTAGACAAGCTCTACTGTATAGTCAATTTATGCTTCTGAAACTGAAGTTTTGTTTTTCCTTCCCTGCCACCAGTCTTTCCCTTGTCCTTGTCATGGCCCCTGAATCTTCACCACCTTGTCCTAAATTGCTAAAATGGTAGGATATCACCCACTGTTTTGATGAATTAATTCTCCATCATTTTGATTTTTTAGACCATTTCACAGAGAACACAAACTAGGTGGTGGTACCATACAGCTGGGGAGACATAGGAGAAAGAAATGAGGAAGAAGTGGGAAGTCTTCTCCCCTGTTTGCCTTTCTCACATTATTCTACCTAAGGACTTTTTTCTGTAGTTTAATTTCCCATCATAGCTTTTCCCTGGGTTTTAATGATACACAGGTTGTCAGACAGCAGAGAATTCTTTATCATGTTGTTCATAGCTGATAAGCATTAAAACAATATTGCTAAGTAGTATTGCTCTTCTGAGCAATAGGAAATGTTTTATTCAACACGCATTTGTAAATAAATTGTGAAAAAGATTTTATGATGTTGCCATTATTTTGCAAATAGTACCTAAAGAACCAGCTCTTGAAAAAAAAAACTGATAATGTAGTACTAAAGCTACATAAGGGCTGGGGGAGTGCTGGTGTTGTTCTACTATCGTTCAGTTGAATTAACATCAATTCAATTTAAAAGACATCATCTACCTAATATCTCCAACATAACAAGATTTCTTCTTGCTTATTTATTTATTTATTTATTTATTTATTATTTCTTGCAAGGCCATTTTCATGTCATGTATTTATAAAAACTTTGAGAGGTCAGTATTATCCTAGACTTTCATATAGAGCACATGAAATGAGGCCATCAAGGAACTTCTTCAAAAGTAAAGGAGGATGCACTGTCTGAACCAGTTTTATTACTCCAGAGTCACAGACTCTTTAATTTGGTCCAATTAAGTAGGCCTCTAGGGCTCCTTGTTACAGTGGAAATGAGCTGCTGTTCTCTCCTCTCCCTCAGATAAGACTACGTGTGCAGCTGAATAGCACATTATTGTCCTGTGAATCAGTTGTAGGAGAAAAGTGAAAATCACAAGTCCATAGCGGCAATCAAGCACTAAAGGAATACTGCAGCTCATTTGCAAGCAAATCCTGACACAGGAGCTTAGGAGAACCTAAAATTTGAATCCCAAAACACAAAAACTTGTTGGAATATGTTATCATGAAATATATACCATCACCTCATTCTACAAGTGTCTTGTTCCCCAATTGTTGTATGTTTTAAATAATATACAGTGTATGAACAACAGAAACATCATCTTCATCCTGCTTTTTCAGGCTTCAGTGCTTTTAGAAATAATCTCTTAGTAGAATAAAGAATGGTTTTAGGTATTGGCATTATTATTGCTTAGGGAAAGGTAGATTATGACTTACTAAAAGGAATACATTCAGAAGAGGATATGAACCAGAAATGAATTTTCAGATCGAGATAAAAAATGACTTGTGTAAGTGGTTATTTTGCCGTGACAGAAAATGCATGAAAATTCTGACTTTGTTAAAGAGAACAGAGTTTTACTACCAACTTCATCAAAGACAGAATTAGGGCTTAATTTAATGGAACAGTACTAAACTTGCCAAGTCCACCCAAAATGTTAATTGGCTTTGCCTGGTTAGTCTGGGTTCTTTTGTGTATACCTATCTCAAAAATCTTTGTTCTGGAGAGTATGTCAGAACACCGTCATCTGCAACGTCTTAAAAAGAACAACATTTGGTTTTGCTTTAATTTTATTTTATTTTTTAATATTTTATTTAATTTTGTAGCCCATGCCTCAAATGAAAAATGTTGAATTTCTGTATGTTAAGTCAGGCTTTGCAATAACATGGATAGTAGACACAAACCTGAAAAAAAAATAAAAAATAAAAATACAGGTAATCCTGAATGAAGGCAGAGAAGTCCAGATCTTTCTTTATTCTGTTCCATTTCATAAACAGAGGAGAGTCATATGTGTTGTGTTTCATTTAAGAGCAATCTTAATGTTATTCTTAGCTTATAGATAAAAAACTTCAGCATTATTCTGACTAAAAAAAAAAAAAAAAGTAAAAAAAAAGAAGTAAAGCGAGTTTAGAGATCATGAGATCCCATCTTAGAGATATATTTCATCTTTGATTGATTTGGAAGGAAAACTAGATTTAAGAAAAAAATTACATATTTCTTTTCCAATTTTATTAAGAAACGTGGATGACTAAGACAGTTAAAACTTTTCACCATTTCAAACCTGCTGTAATTTTGTCCATTGTGCATTTTTAGTGTCTCTGAGAACATTTCAGCATGAAGTTAATGACACCTTGTTAAAGGAAAAACATATAGCTCTGAGATGAGAATTTCATGGATGCTGTCTTGTTAATAACATACATCCTCCTTATCTGTGGGTCTACACAAACTGTTTCCTGTTCACTCCTGTTTAAAGCAGTCATGATCTTTGTATGTGAAATGAATATCAACATTAATTTAGGTCTAAAAAAAACAGTAGTTCAGGACCCGTCAAGTGTGTTACTAACTGTTAAGAATTCAGTTCAGAGTTGAATTCTTTTTTAAAGTTCTGGCCAACAAACATTAACATCATGGGTTTCTTCAGAGTTGCTAAATTTTTACCTCTGTTAACTGATATGCATAACTTAAATGTCTCAACAAATAGGAAAATTTTTTCTTCAAGTATAGTTAGTGAAAGTAATGTATAGGTAGTGAAAGTAATCTCCCTTCTCTCAGAAATAACTTAGATTCCTTCACCTTTACTTAAACTGTGTGATAATTTGCTTTTAGTATGCTTATCTATTTATTTTTCAGGAGTCTAAAATTTACAAGTAATTTACAAGGAATTTAAGGCCTTTAATATTAGCAAGATGCCAAAACACATTAAAACTTCGTGGGAACTGCTTGTTGAACTTTTTCTGGTCTCTTACAATTCTGAGTGCAACATGGCATGAATATAATTGTGTCCACAGAAATGAGAGGTTACTTGGATACAGACAGCTGATCTTCTAAATTATATAGCTAGTGTTCCCCAAACTGTGTCAGTATGCATCCATTGAAGGACAGCACTGAGATGCTTTAGCAACATTTCTGGACTGTGAATTGTGATTACGGAAGTGCTGGCAGACATTTGTGCTTTTTCTAGTACAATTTAAGGCCTAGAAGGAAGGATTATGTTTTAAACCACTGCAACAAGTATTTGTTGTTGTTGTTGTTTTGTTTTGTTTTTCCCCACAAGCCATTGTGTTAGCACACTCTAATCCTCTAAAAGGTCAGTTATGAAACTGATCAATGGGAATTACGTAAAGTGCATATGTAATCTGAGTGAAAAAACTCAAGAGCACATCTCCACAGTACTTTCATTTACACACTTTCCATGTTTTTGTTGTTTTTTTTTTTTAGGTTCATGATTCTAAAACATGACAGCTCAGTGTACTTATTATACCTCCAAAACTGTTATTAAGACAGACAGAGGTTTGTTTCCCGTTCTCCTTCACCCTCAAAATCTCTGCACCCCTGCTGAAAGATGCTGTGTTAAAGATAGAGTTTGGTTAATAATGAGTGAAAGGAAAATGTAGTTCTTTTCACTTCAAGGAATACTGTCTGAAGAATAAGCGAATTTTCTTCTGAGGTATTCTGTGTAATACAATGGGATGGCGGTGCCCTTCATCACAAACAAACAAAAACCTTCCTGTCATTTTGGTCACTAGGTGGCATCTGAGTTCATATATAGAGCTCGAAGCTTCAGGAAACTACTTTCAATTTCAAATTTCAATGTTCCCATTGCAATCTGTAAACCTGTTAATATAATTTTTATAACTGTAATGATGTTGCAATGTGAGTTTATTAAGTAAATTCAACAGGGGTACGGGGAATATCAACTTACACTTTTTAAGAGTAGCTTTTATTTCTGAGCTAAATTTTCTCTCATTGGAGAGATTATTAGAGAGATTATTTTAGAGGCTATCAGAAATAATTAAAATAGTGATTCAAAGTTAATTCTCATCTTTGTTAAAAAAAAAAAAAATATTTAACTGAGGTGCATGGTACCTATTGGATTACAGGTTAGATACTGTATAAAATAATCCATTAAATAAATGTCACACTACAGTCTTTTACAGCCTTCTACATGATTTATGTCAGCCTTATTACATATTTTCTTATCTTGTATTTGAAATAACAGGTGAATTTTTATTCACCTCTGCAGGTGACATTTGAACAAACTGTGTGGTATGCTTGCTATGTACTTAGAATTAATCATAGTTCTGTCTTTGTCTGTATCCTCCTCCCCACCAATGTCTTGCTTTTGGGGCATTGGGGGGCAGAAAAATCTTTGAGTTTTATAATAACATCATTTGACTGTTCATGTTGCTTGTCAAGATGTATAGGTAAATATTAACATTTGTGTCTCACTATCAAAGGGAAAACAATGAAATGGAGAAAATTACTCTCAGAAAGAAGGGATGAACACAAGTTTAGAACCCTAATTTTAAAAGAATCGATCTCTTTGGGTTTTGATAATAAAGGTAAATTTTCTTACACATAATTTAAAGTTAAGGTTAAGATTATCTTCTCAATTACAACACTTTTATTTCTTTCTACTGCTGTCTGTATACTTACATTTGTGGAGCCGAGTGCATGGCAATGTTTATTGTGATGACAATATGTGTAACTCTTGGACTATTTAAAGCATATTCAAAGCCAGACAGATTTTGTTTTATAATACATATATTCTCCCTATTTATGTGATTTGTGTCCTATTTGTCTGTGCTAGCTACCATTGAATTGTGCAAATGCTTAAATATATGCTCTGGTCAGTCTGGAGGGTTGTTTCGTTGTGTTTTCAGCTGCTGATTTACTTTGTGTTTGAACTGCATATTTATGTTTTCCTGGTGTAGTTTAGGACACCCCTCATTTTTGATAGTAGGTATTGTTCTGAGCCATGGGTAGGGACTTATTTTGTCTCAAAGAGAAATAAAGGTGACAAAAAATATTGTTTTCCATGTCAGGCTTTTAAAGTTGTGTTGCTCTGCTGATAATAGAATGTTTTGTCACCTTTTACATGTGTGTTTGGACTGGCAAGTTGTTCCAGATACCTTCTTTGCTGATGGTGGCTGAGCCACTCTTGTTGCCAGCTCTGTACCCTTGCACACCCAGATGAATAGGATCTGAATTTTCTTTTTTGAACGGAGATGAAGAGTTTGTGTTTGCGACTTAGTGCAACTGGCATGTTTGGAACTGTGAAGCAAACAGAACAATGGTGATTATTTTACATTGCAGCTATCCCATGTTCAGAAAAGCCCAATCCTTCGGGCACAGTACCCCTTCAGTACTCCCTGTTTGAGACTCCCTGTTTGAGACTGCTTTTTCAAGGGGAAGATAACACAAACCCAAAAAGAAGCCCCCCTCTAAGATTCGGGGAGCCCGGTCCGAGGTGCCGCCCGGTAGGGGCTTGGAGCCGGACCCTTACAGGATCAGCAGCGCTGCAGAGCGGAGGGGCGCACGGGGGTCCCCCGAGGAGCAGTTCCGCCGGGCTGTCACCAGATGTCCCCAGCTGCCCGCGTCGCACGGCCCCGTCCCGCAGCCTCCCGCGACCGCCGGGAGCCGAGCCCGGCCCTGGGTATCGGGGTGGGGGGCTTCCCCGTGAGCAAAGACAATGCGCCCCCCGCCCATCGCTGTACCCGGGCTTGTCGCAAGGGCCGGCAAAACAGGGGGCTTGACAGGCAGCCCTCGAAAATGGATCTCAAGCACGCTAAGATACAGCGGTCACCTTGTTTTCTCTTCTCCTTTAGTTTCGAAAAGAAAGGAAGTGAAGTCAGCATATGGGTGCAAAGTGGAAATTCTTAAATAAACGAGCAAAAGGCCGACTTCCTATTACAAACAGAATCTTCTGCTACTACGTAATTTGTAGTTTGAATCTTTACTGACTATTCTGTTATAGACTGCTCAGAAGTTTAGTTTAGGTGTCTCACCAAAAAAAAAAACAGCCAAACAAAGCTACTTTTTTTTTTTTTTTTTGAAAGTTATGTACAAGGATTATAGCTCATTCATAGTGCCTTAGCACACATACAAATGTAAAATGTGCACCTGAAGAATGTCGTATGCCTGAAGCACTTCGTAGTGGTACCTACTTATGCAGTGATAGGTTTAGAAATAGTTATCAAACTACAGCAGTTACTTGTCTACTGTACCTGGTTAACTGTTTAAAAGAAAATGTATGAGCTATGCTTTTACTTAATTTAGAAGTGTTTCAATTTTAAACATGAATAAAAACCAATTGTTACCCACCTACTAATACAGAAATAAACAAACAACAACAAAAATCAAAAAATCTTTTATTAGATCCTGAAAAAAAAAAAAAGTTTTGGGTAGAATTTCTGTCTTATATGTAGGTCTCACGACACACTATGATTCTAAACTCTCAAAACGTATATGTTTCTCTGTTAATTGGTGAGGTCCTTTTCTAACTGTATGTTCTATGAAATACGAAATGGAAGGAAGATGTCATAAAATTCATGAAGTGGGTATTTCCACATGGATCTTTCCATGCTAGTATGTTTTTCTATTTTTCAGAAGTGAAAGTTATCTGTAATAGACAAGGCACAATGCAAAAAAAGGTAATGATTTAGATTAAGATCGACAGCTAGAGAAATATATGATCAGTCAGTTACTTTCACTAGATAACGATATAATAGTGGCAACATAGGTGAGGCCACTGTGCAACCTGAAATAATGTGCAGCTGTCTGTGAAATGTGAATATCAACAGGAAACTAACAAACAAAATCCCTTAAGAACAAATTTCCATTTTCCTTCTCTTCAGAAAATTGTTAATTCAATCTTTATTATTTTATTCAACGATTTTGCTATTGTTGCTGTTAGTGAATGCAAAGGCTATATATATTTTGTAAATACTGAAAAATAATTGAAAACCACATTCTAGTTCTGTTCTTTCTGTATTGGGTGAGTGTTGAAATCTTTGAAAAAATCCAGATCTAAAAATAATTACCATTAAAATACAGTGGAGGGAAATTACAGGGATAAGTGATAGAAATTATAAGATATTCATATTGAATCTGGTACCATTCAGGATCCATTCAGAAATCATGGTTTTCATGAATCTGATTGCTACTAGTAGCCATTAAATATAAGTGAATGTAGGCAATGAATAAATCTGTGGCCAGCTAAGACCTAGCTGTTAACAAATCACTGGAACATTGGTCACAAAATTCAGTGCTTTTGTTACAGAAACACTTGCCATTGCTTTATCTGAGCTGGGGACTTGTGTTTAAGCATTATTTGAGCAGAACCTCAAATGCACTGACAAGTAGTTAAATTATAGAAGTACTTATGAACACTAAATGATTCCTTGCAGAGCCATTTATAATTTGGAACTATTCTGTTTAAAGAAAAACACTGAAATTTTGCTTAAAGAAAGATCATGGGAAGAAAAGGTGTTATTGTCCTTGACAAGAGGCAGAAGGAAGTAACACAGGTTTGTGTGTTACGTGAGTCTCTTCTGCCTAAAGAAGAGCATATTTGCTTAAAGGTCCTTTATGTGTATCCAAAGTTATTTTTTCCTCTAAAATATATTGCACAATGTTGACTCATGCTCAGGGAAGGATGTTTTCTCTGCAGTCCCTGGAGTATACTAGCTCTTGGTCCAATAGCCATCAGATTAGCTTTTAAACATAGTACTGGAAACACCAAAAATTCTTAAGAAAAAGTGGGCTTGTGTAGACACCATGTCAATTTTTTTGTACATTTATGTGTGCCAGTGAGCCCAAACATGATGTTTAACTTGCTTAGGAAAGCAGTTTATTCTTCATTGAGGAACTGGTTTCCTTTTGAAAATGGGATTAAGATTTTGTTGTCATGGCAGCAGATTGCAGTACTTGTTTCCAACAACTTATATTTTGTATGTTTCTACATTATCAGTGTTTATCAGTGTGTGATCCACTGATATTTCTCAGAGAAAGGCAGCTTTCCACAATATGTACATCCAGACTTTAAAGCTTTACTTCAGCTGTTTGAACATATAGTTGTTATATATGGAGTGGTAATTCATGTCGAGAAAATGGTTGATATTAATAAAGAAGGGGGAGATTTGGGAGTGTGGCCATGGGGATTGGAAAGGGATTGATGATAACATTAGACTCTTAATGATGAGGACACCAGAAATATAAGAGTTTAGAGGGAACAAAGAAGGCTGATTCATGAGGCTTCATGCAGTCTCTGGTTGCTTGTTCTCGAGCCCTTAAGGCATGGAAGTTTTAGGGTGTTTGCTGTTGCTGTTATTTGCAAAGTTGTTTCCCAATGAAAAGTTGTTTTTGAAAACTACTGCTGTGGGGAGAAGTGTATAAGAGGGGAGCCTGTCCTCAAGATAACAAAAGGCAACACAATGTGATGAAGTTATGTCATCAATAAAGAAGCAGAAAGAAGGAATGAAAAGGAACAGGCTGGCAAAATGGACACCAGGATGGGAACAGGGACATTGATCACCTCATGAAGATAGGTTCAGCCAAACTCAGCAAACTGCTCAAAGAAGCTCATATAGAAAGTTGCTGGAAACAGGCACACTGGAGCTGCAGAGAAGCTCACGCTGAGAGAAGCGGAGCCGTGCACACAACTGCCCCTCGCTGGTAAGCAGTTGCACATTATGGGGAATCATACGTTCCTAGAAACAAAGACTGTCCTGGTTACCTTACAGCTTATTCTCCTTCTTAACAATCAGACAGTTTATGATCCTGAAATGTGGGACCCAACTGAGGTTTTTAGTCCCATATGTGGGACTCTGCAGCTAAAAACGACAAGGTTGCAGTGGGATTGCTCAGCACCTGGCGAGCAGTCTCTGAGGCCTTAAAGAGCCGTGTGGGACCACAGTCAGGCACGTGTGGTTTGCCAGACAGTGAGGGAGCTGCAGGCTCCTTTACTGATCTGACTGCTACGCCATGGGCCCCTCTGCTGCTACAGCCATTGAAGGCCTTTGCGGTTCTGCTCCCTCGGGACCTGGATGTGCCTTTTGACCCAGGGCTATTGGCCTTGAAAAGGAGATGGATATGCTTTTCTTCGATGCGGGAAGCACGGGATACATAAGGCCCAAAGACCAAGTTGCTTAACAACTTAAAGCGAGACTTATTGTTCAAAAGGAATGGAAAGAGACTTGTTTGTAATCAAGAAAAGGAATGGAAAATGGAAACTGTTAAGTCATGAAACTTAAAGGATTTTGTTACCTTTTCTGATTGTACATATGTATAGGCATACTTGGGTTTATTATGTAAAAGCAGTGTTCTGTGTATTGAGAATGTCTGATGTTCGTGTGTGCGTGTTGGTGGAGGGTAGACTCCCCGCACACCCAACACTGTTTTCTTGCCTTTTATACCTTTTATGAATATTTCTTTTATAAATATAACTAAACTCAGATTGAGTTGTATCTTCATTTATAACATGGGGAATGTCAGGGGATCGTGCTGTACACAAATACTTAAAATCTGAAAATCATGTTTCCAACTCTTAATATTTAGAAAAATAAAATAGTTTATAAATCTTCAGAAATCAATGACATTTTAAATTCTGTCCTGGATGGGAAGAAAAGGGTAACCAAATCAATAGGTGAGATGAATAGGGATATTATTGTGCATTAAAGCAAAAGAAGGATTAAAAATAAGCAAAAGAAGGGAAGTGTTTCAAACTTTAAAGTACCAGCTACCAAATATTATCCCTTTAGCCTAGAAAAAAAATCCTGGAGTTACCCCTACACTGCTCCCACAACTATCATAAGAAAGAGCTCTGCAATGAATTCCCAATAAAATAGGGCAGGGGTGTGAGATGTATGTCTCACAATGAATCTGCACCGCATTTACAAAACACTACATGCTTTAACTCACTTACTGCTTCTCTAATTGGCAAGTTGTTATCAAAGTAAATAAATAAATAATGTAGCAAAGGGTGTGTTGTATACTATGCTACAGACCCCATTTCTGAAGTACTGAAACAATACTAGTTACAGGCATGCTAGTTACAAGAATGCTTTCTGGCTTTGACTGGACTAGAAAGAGATGTACATTTAGTCTGGTGTTAAATTTTCTTGCCATATGGTTTCTTTTAATGAATATTGTATTTGATTGTACTTATTTTTTCTGTAACCTGAAACTAGCCTTGCCCATTGCAACACTAGTTTTGTTCTGATACTTATGAAAATTATTACTTATATAACATCCAGCAAATAAAAGCACATGTCACAGTCTGTCTCTTATAGGATTACTTTGTTTAGGAGAGAATTTCCTCCTTTTCCTAGCTCTCAACCCTTTTAAATTCCATCTGTTATCAGACTTGTACAGACCAAAAAGTAATGTTTCCAAATTCTACACACTGAATGTTTCTATACTGTGCAGAGATTTTTTCGGAATTGTCCGTGCATGACGTGAATAAAAAAAGCTTACACTCTTAATTACAGTAGTGCAATGACGTAAATTAACTTTAGGATTCATCTGTTTGTTTTTGTCTTTATTTTGTTTTTCATCCTACCATGCTTTAACTATAAAATTTTATCTATAATATTGTGCTTTTCATGCCTGATCAGATTTTTGTTGTTGTAGTACAGAAACTTGAACATATTAGTAGAGATAAGTGCCAGGGTGGTGGTAATTATGCCACATAAATGTTGAAGTGATAATTAAAAGTTTTTTCTTTCCCAAACATTTTTCAGTTTAAGAGACTGTAAAATGCCTTTATGTTTAATTACGTTGCTCTATCTATATATCTAACAAAATTATCTCTGTGCTGTTTAGCATATATGGAGACGTCTATCTTTGGCTCTCTGGTAAATCTTTCTAATAGCACTGCAGGAGTTTCAGTCATCTAGAATTTGGGCTGCTTTGTTATTTGAGAGAAGTAGCACACCAAATGCAACTTCTTTTGATATGCTAATTTGGACATTGCTCCCATTCAAATGGACTTAGCAATATTCTTAATTACCATTTTTTTTCTTCCCTCTTTCTAGCCTCTAGGAGAAGAATAAAATAGTGATCCAACCTCATTGATAAGCATTTTTGTGCTCCATATGGTTTAATTTGCAGGAAGAAATTAATTCTTTTGACCATGTTAGTAAGGAGACATCTGCATTAAACTTACTCTAACTGTACATGCAAGTTTGCAGTCAGAGTAATCTTCCTTAAGGCCATTTTGTCACTGACTCCTTGCTTCTCCTCCACTCATATGCGGCCACACTTTGTGTGAGAATACAGTCAGCTGGCTGAGAATGAACTGAGCAAATAATGAAAAAGGTTTAATTTCCTGCACATCAATATGCTGGTCTGATTTGCTCCTTGGCTTCACAGATGCAAGATAGAGGTCGAGGGAACCATGCGGCTTGGCTAAACTTGAAAGATGGAGATGACCTTCCTGAGAGACCATAGAGTGTCCTAATGGAGCAGGAAGTAGCAGTAAATGAGTAGGAGCTACTTTTTATTTTGATGAGCGCTACTATCTGGTTAGCCACAATAACCTACATTTTAATGTATGTTGGCCATCCTGACTATTTTTAAGTCATCTGGTGATAGTTGCATGCTTACCTGCAATGTGTCAGAATCAAAAGCTGTTTTTTGATACTTGATCCCATTTTTAAATCAGCTAACAGACTGGGTATGAGAAAGGGAGAGGGAGGTTTTGACAAAATTCTCAAAGCAAAACTTTAGATGACAATCCAGAGTACTCTGGGAGAATGTAAGAATGGGTGCACTGATTCAGAACAATTCCTTTCTATCAGAATCCTTTTCCAGCAGTGGAAATCAGAAACAATTCACGGAAAACAGAAGGAGAGAACAAGCAGATATGATAATACTTCTGAGTAGTCTTCAGCCTCTGATCATTCCCAGGTTTATGTGCAATCTACTTAATGACCTTAACAGTTATCCAGAGTGCCTTTGAACTCATAAAATCTTTCTGTATCCACACTATTTTTAAGTAAGAATTATAGAATCTTTTAGGTTGGAAAAGACCAGTAAGTTAAATTGCCAGCCTGAACTATGGAGTCCCATCACCAAACCACGTCCCTCAGTGCCGCCAAGAAGTTACACTTTGCTCCACTCTAGATTCTTCTCCTACCATTTGCTTTGAATCTGACTCTTCAAGTTTTGTGTGAAGATCATGAGAACTCATATTGCAAGAGACTGTTTTTTTGTTTGTTTGTTTGTTTTTTTCCTCTAGCTTTATTACTGCCTGTTCATAGACTTCTATCACTTTGTCCCTATGTTACCCTTTCTAGACAGAAGAATCATAGATTGCTTTGAATTGGAAAGGACCTTAAAGACCACCTAGTTCCAATCTCACTGCTATGTACAGGGATACCTCCCACTAGACCAGGTTGCTCAAAGCCCCATCCAACATGACCTTAAACACTTCCAGAGGTGGGGCATCCACAGCTTCTCTGGGTAACTCATTCCAGTGCCTAACCACCCTCAGAGTAAAGAATTTCTTCCAAATATCTAATCTAAATCTACCCTGGTTTAGTCTAAAGTCATTAACCCTAGTCCTACTACTACACTTCCTCACAAAGAGTCCCTCTCCATATTTCCTGTAGGTTCCCTTTAAGTACTGGAAGGCAACTATAAGGTCTCCACACAGCCTTCTCTTCTCCAGGCTGAACATCCCCAACACCATCAACCTGTCATCATAAAATAGGTGCTCTAGCCCTCTAACCATCCCTGTGGCCCTCTGGACTCTCTTTAATAGATCCATGCCCTTCTTGTATTGGAGGACCCAGAGCCAAATTCAGTGCTCCAGGTGAGGTCTCACGAGAGCAGAGTATAGGGTGAGAATCACCCCCTTTGCCTTGCTGGGCATGTTGGTTTTGATGCATCACAGGATATGGCTGGCTTTCTGGACTGCAAGTGTACATTGATGAGAACCAACACCCCCAAGGTCTTTCTCCTCAGGGCTGCTCTCAATCCACTATCCACTCAGTGTGCATTTGTGCTTGGGATTGCCCTGACCTAGGTGCAGGACCTTGCACTTGTCCTTGTTGAACCTCATGAGTTTCACACAGCCTGTCCAGATCCCTCTGGATGGCATCCCTTCCCTCCAGTATGTCGACCGCTTGGTGTCATCAGTAAACTTGCTGAGGGTGCACTTGATCCCACCGTCCATGTCACCAACAAATATCCTAGCCTACTCAGCCAGATCTCATATACAGCCAACCTCTACTTATCATTAGCCTCCTCTTAAGGATTTATAATTTTAATATCTCCCAATATCTCCTTGTTTTTGAATTGAGGGCAGAACAGCATATAATATTAGAAGTTTGGAAGAAACATGAATTTATAGCATGGCATTTTGGTATCCTCTGTTTTGTTCTCTAAACTTTCTGTATTATTACTAATATTTGGCTTGCTTTTTGACTTCTACTGAACATTTCTTTGTTTGGTGGTTTAATCAAACTATGTGTTATAACCAAAGGTTTTCCCCCTCAATGGCAAAGGTAATCATAGAGCTTCATTGATATTCAATATTTCAGATAGAGGTATACCTCAATAAAAGAAATACTTTTGTTACATATGGACTCTTACATGATATTGTCACTTAAAGGAGCTGTAGCAGGGTAAAAACAAATTTTCTTTTCGACTCCCTTGGAAATAGAAGGTAGCTTTGCTGCCACCGAATCAGGGAAATTATATTTATTTATTCATGAGTTAAAAGACATTTAAAGTTACTGAAGTGCTTATTGAAAATAAGAGTGTTAGCAAAAATTCATGAAATGTATGGGAGAAAAGTCTAAAGAGACCCTAGTGTCTTTTTTCTCTTTTTTCTAGAAAGATTTAATGCACCACGATACATATGAAACTACATCAAGACTATTCAGAAAAGTTATTTAATGAGCAGCATAATTCACTGAAAACTTCTAGTCTCCATTCCTACTTCATATACTACACTAAATATCTGGTTCATTTTCTGGTGGAATATGGTCTTTTTCAGACTAGTACTTATGGCTTTATAATTTAGACATTTAAAATTAGTTTGAACTAAATGATTCCTTTTAATTCTCCAGGTAGTAGAAGTCAGGTACCAGTTTACAAGTCTAATTTTCACTCTTGAATAAGAGGGAAAATTAACATGGACAGAGGATGGGTTTAAAAGAACTCTGCAAAAGAAACAGTAAAAATAAATACATAAAAACTTTTTGTGATGTTTTTGATCTTAAAGAGCACTCAGGCTACCTTCTTCTTCTCTGAAATACATAATCTTTTGCATAAAATATAAACATTAATATAAGAATATGAAATTCTTTGGATGACACTTTGTTCATCCCAGAAGGAGAAACAGCCAACTTCAACTGCCACTTCTGCCACTTTCCCTAATGTCTACTTTAGATACCTAGTGTTCTTTCATGTTTTTTCAGAATACATAGGTCAGAGAAAAAATATCTTGTAAGGAAGCCTCTGTGTTAGGGGCTGCTGAATCTAGTAGCATGACGAAGGCTAGGGTGCTGCATCTCCTTGCCCTACGTGCAACCACTACATGGTTAAGCACATATTCCCAATAGGCACACACAAATACACACTTACAGTCCACATACATGTGCACACAAGAGGCCACACACATCAACATAGAAAGCACAGCAGGCTTGCAAATGCAGGTAACATAAATGGCCTCATGCTGTTCTACTCTGACAGATCAGGATAAAGGTTGATGACTGGGAAACACGTATGCACAATGCAGATCCTCCAGCTGCCAACCCAGGTGTTCAGTCTGCTCAGTAGTACACTCTGGGTTTCAGATCTCCTAAGCAGAGGGGACCTGGCCATGTAGCTCCCAGGCCACAGGCCCAGTTCAGTATTTCATGGAACCTCTCCTTATAGATGGCAACACACACTATTGGTGCCTCCAGTAACTGCTCATAAATAGCCCATCTGCCCCAGGTCGCTCTTGTCTCCCATTGCCTCCTGCAGAAATGCACAAACATATATAAATGAATATTGGTCCACTTCCAGAACCCACAGTCTCTCCAGCAGTTGTTCTGGATCTTCCAGTAGCCAACTCCTCCCATTGACTCAGTGACACATTGATAGCTGTCTAGCTAGCTTGTTTGATGTTCACTAGTGACCATGAGCTGACATGTACTTTTACATGCTCTACATTCTGGCAGCACAGACCTTAGGAGCCATGGTCTGACTTCACTAGCTGGCACACAGATCTCTGTATGCACACAAAGTGACTCACACAGAGGAATAGTTAGAAACAGAGAATAATGGGAAGATAGGAAAGACCATGCTGATCAGGTGCAGGGCATGGTACAGACAAGCAAACTACTTACACACGGCACACTTATTTTTCCCCTTTGACATTTATTTTCCCACATTTTTTTCCTTCCCAACTACCTAGATCTCTCTCTTTCAACTGCTTTTGGTTCATCCCTAAACATCCTGTAATAAATTTTGTTCGATCCCCAAATACTCCTCCCCTGCATCCTATAATGTGTCCCAAAACAGTAGGCAATAACACCTCTTAGTCTGTAAAGTTTGTTCCTCAGTCCTCATTTGTGGATATACAGATGAACTTTTTCACACATCACTTAATGCTTTGGGAGTCCTGTGGTCCCAGCCTGCTCAAAGAGACCATGTTGTTCAGGGCCTTGCTCAATCAAGTGTTGAAAATGTGCAGGGCTGGAGTACAAACCCTCTCTGTTCATGTATTCTAGTGTTAGATCACTTTCATGTGAAGGATTTCTTTATTGAGGGCAAATTACCATTTTCCTGAAATTCCCTGTCATTTACTAAGGATGTTCATTTGGAGAAGGAAGAAAGTCTTGCAAATAAGATAATATGGGAAAGAAAAGAGACAAAGCTCAGTACGAGTTAGTCTCTGGTCTTTGATATGTGCATCTTTACTTTTACATCAGAAATCCTCATACATTGATTTCTAGCACCTGGCAGTGGTATATTATGATGTTGCCTGGTAGAGATGCAACTTCCTTTGTGCTTATAATAACTCATGAGACTGACATGATTCAAGGTTCTTTGGTAATTAGCAGAACATGGAGGGATTGCTATTGACTAACAACACTGAAATACATACAGTGAACTTTCTGTCTGAGTCTCAGTGGAACATTTTCCATTTTCTTGAAACTTACTGAAGATATTTACACTTAAGAACATTATTCAGATGCTGTCATGAGGACAAATTAATGCTGTGTGTGTGTGTGTAACAGTATGGTTTTGCTGTTAATGTGATTCCTTCTAGGACAATTCAGGTCATCAGAAAATTTAATAATTAAACATAGGTGAGCATTTCTTGGGTTCCTAATATATGATTTTGATGATTGAAAGCTCTGCACAGACAAAGGGCATATACAGGATTGCAGAGGCCTTATTGTGCTGTAGAGGCAGAAGTGGGCTTCAGGCTAAAGACACTGGCATCAGTGAATTCAAACTATTAATTTATATTTAAACTATTAATTTATAAGTTTTAAGTTTATTAATTTATAAGTTTTAATTTATAAGTTATACAAAAGGCAAAGCTCCAGAACACTTTTTTTTGCTCTCCCCTCCCCTCCCCTCCCCTCCCCTCCCCTCCCCTCCCCTCCCCTCCCCTCCCCTCCCCTCCCCTCCCTTCCCCTAATTTTAATTCCAACCAATTTATTTTAATTAACTAATTGCATTAATATACTTACTGGTAGTAAAATGAAGTGTATTTCTTGTTCTGGAGGTCTATGTATCAGTTCATTTCTCAAATCCCTTGGAGGTAAAAGAAGATAGAAGGTAGAGGAGTGGTACTTCTTCTAAGGCAGAACAGAAGGCCAGGGCGGTAAAGTGGTTTATCCAAAATTACAGTGAAAATAGCTGAACAGAGAACTGAGCTTTGGCTCTCCAATCTCCCTTTTAGTACTTCAATGTACTAAAAAAAAGTACCCCATCCTTACCCTTTTATGTGCTGTCAGATCAGCCAAGTCTAATTGGTAACTTTCTCATTCAATAAGGTCCTCCAACTGTTGGCAAATAAGAGTGTGAGATAGTTTATATCTTTTGGGTTGGAACCATTCAGAAGGCAGAGTCTTTGATTTGAAAACTTCTTTCATCACAACTGTAACATAATAATTAACTAAGTAACAAATCCAATTAAAGTGAATAAAACGGACAGTTTAAAACACAAAAAACACAAACAGCAGTTGTTAACCTCTATGTTTTTCTCCTTTTGATTGAAGACTAGAAAGGAAAATGTAAATGTATCACGCACACACAAAAAAAAAAAAAAAAAAAAAAAAATCAGATTGAATGACAAATAAAAAACAACACATATATGTCACTTGCAAAAGCTTGTATTGAGGATTTTACCTTGTTTTTGACATCAAAGGATTTCAATACTTCAGTAGAGCTTTGAATAGTCATCCAAACAGATTTTTCTAAATCTTTTGAAGGTTGCACATGTGAGAAACACTCCATAGCCAATAACTTAGGATCGGACGAGGACCTCAGTGAAGTAGTAATTAATTGGCGATTACAATGGCGAGTGCCCCACAAGCAGGAAAGCACACCTACTAGTTCCAAAACACAGTTCATATACCTCTTGATGACAGGACCCTCCCCTGTTTCCCCACTGAGTGGTAATCCAGGTTCACAATCTATCTGATGCTTCACAGACAATGCATGGACTTCAGTTGCCAGCCTCTTAAATTTCAAATTTCTTTTGACTTTTTTAATGTTTAAAGTGGTAATGTTTCTTCACTTATCTGACTTGACATGGTGATTTTCACCTAATTGTTCTAAGGAGTCTAGCTGTCTGCATTTTACAAGGTAGCCTGCTAAGTTTTCTTATCACTACAAGCATATCCCAATACCACATTCCTTAACTTTAAACAATGTAACTCTGCCAAAACAATATTTTAATTCCCACACGCATTACTGTTATATGCCTCAGTAGGAAATATGCATTTTTAAAAGCATCCTGTGTGCCTTTCTCAAATCCCTTTTGTTATATATGGAGTGGTAATTCATGTCGAGAAAATGGTTGATATTAATAAAGAAGGGGGAGATTTGGGAGTGTGGCCATGGGGGTTGGAAAGCCCCGTGGTTGAGATAACATTAGATGCTTAACAATGAGGCCATAGGGAATATAAAAGAGTTTAGGTGGAACAAAGAAGAGTGATTCAGGAGACTCCATGCAGTCTCATGCTTCTTGTTCTCCAGCTGGTCTCCTGTTCTCCAGCCCTTAAGACATGGATGTGTCTGGGTGTTTGCTGTTGTTGTTACATTCAAAGATGTTTGAGCAATGAAAAGTTGTTTCAAAAAAAAAACTGCTATGGGGAGAAGGGTATAAAAGGGGAGCCTGCCCTCAAAATAAAAAAAAAAAAAAAAAAAAAAGAAAAAAAGCAACAGGATGAAGTTACGTCATCAATAAAGAAGCAGGAAAAAGAAGTGAAGAGGAACAGGCTGGCAGAATGACAGGTGTCAGGAAAGCCTCATGGCTCCTGCCAGGCACTGCGCCAGGCCTCAGCCCTGGGAGGGCAGTCCTGCCCTGCGGCCTCCTGGCGCCCATCGGCTGCCACAGCTCCATGCTGCCCAGCAACAAGTGCCAGTGGCCTTGTTATGGGCTGCGCCCAGAGGCGCCAAGGCAGGTAGTCAATGGGGCGGCGCCTGGCTATGATGGAGCAGAGATGTCACAGGGCAGGGTGGGTGACATGGTGCTGGGTGTGCTGGGGCTGCGGCACTCTGGCGATGGTGGCGCACAGGCGAGGCGCAGCCTTTGGGCTGCTTGTGGCCCCTGAGGAGTGCTCCTGTGTGCAGCTCTCGGTGTTGTCTTCACTGTGTGACCCCGCAGGAGGGTGTCGTCGTGCAGCTTTTGGTGTTCTTATCATGGCAGCCCTGAGCAGTTCTGCATCATTCAGCTTTTGGTGGTTCTCCACTGCAGCCCTCTAAGGAGTGCTTTCTTGAGCAGCTTTTGCTCTTTTCTTCATTGCGACTTGCGGAGTGCTTCTGCGTCCAGCTTTTTGTGTTTCCTTCACTGTGTTTCCACTGAGGATGCCTTCATTGTGCAGCTTTTGGGGTTCTTCACACCACGTTTCCCCTGAGGAGTGCTTCATCATTCAGCTTTTTGCATTTTCTTCACTGTGGCGCATGAGGAGTAATTCTTCGTGGAGCTTTTTGTGTTTTCTTCACCTTGTGGTCCCTGAGGAGTTCTTCATCGCGCAGCTTTTGGGGTTGTCTTCACTTTGGAACTCCGGAGGAATGTGTCATCGTGCACATTTTGCTGTTTTCTTCACTACAGCCCTGAGGAGTTCATCGTGCAGCTTGTGGTGTTTTCTTCTGCTCAACCCTGAGGAGTTCTGCACCATCCAGCCTTTGGGGTTCTTCACTATGTTTTCCCTGAGGAGAGCTTCATCATGCCGCTTTTGGTGTTGTTCTCACCTTCCAGCCCCTGAGAAGTGCTTCATCTTCTAACATTTGGTGTTTGTTTTTTTTTTTTTTTTTCTCATTCTAGGCCCTGAGGAGTGCTTCTGCGTGCAGCTTCTGGCGTATTCTTCATTGCGGCCCATGAGGAGTTCTTCATCGTGCAGCTTTTCGGGATCTCTTCACCACACTTCCACTTTAGGAGAGCTTCATCATCCAGCTTTTGGTGTTTCTCCACTGCAGCCTCTGAGGAGTGCCTTCCTGAGCAGTTTTTGGTGTGTTCTTCACTACATCGCTGAGGAGCTCTTCGTCGTGCAGTATCTGGGGGTTTTCCCCACACCACGTTTCCCCTGAGGAGGGCTTCACTATTCAGCTCGTTGTGTTTTCTTCACGGTGGCGCTTGAGGAGAAGTTCTTTGTGCAGCTTTTTGGGGTTTCTTCTTCCTGTGGCCCCTGAAGTGTGCTTGTGTGTGCGGCTTTTGTTGTGTTCTTCACTATGGCCGTGAGGAGTTCTTCATCGTGCATCTTTTCTGGTTCTCTCCACTTCGTCCGCTGAGAATTGCTTTGTCGAGCAGCATTTGGTATTTTCTTCACCGCGGCCTTTGAGGAGTTCTGCAGTGTCCAGCTTTTGGGGTTCCCTTCTTTACATTTACCCGGAGGAGTTCTTCAGCGTGCAGCTTTTCTGGCTCTCTTCACTTCAGCCCCTGAGGAGAGCTTTGTGGTACAGCTTGCAGTGCTTTCTTCACTGTGGCCCTGAGGAGTTCGGCATCCAGCCTTTGGGGTTCTTCACCATGTTTTCCCTGAGGAGAGCTTCATCACGCCAATTTTGGTGTTGTTTTCACCTTGTCCCTGAGAAGTGCTTCATCTTCTAACATCTGGTGGTTTTTTTTTCTCTCATTCCCGGCCCTGAGAAGCTTTTCATCGTGCAGCTTTGTGTGTTTTCTTCACTACGGCCCTTGAGGACTTCTTCATCGTGCAGCTTTTGGCGTTTTCTTCTGATCGTCCCTGAGGAGTTCTGCATCATGCAGCTTTTGGTGTTTTCTACAATGAGGTGCTTTTTGGCATCTCCTATGTCTGCAGCCAGACCGACAGCTCCGTGCCTGACGCGTGAAGAAGCCCATTCTTCTGTTTGTTTTCAATCTGCCAACCGATCATTTCATGTAGAGCTGTCTTTTTTGTACTAGGAGGTGCCATGTTCTGTCATGCTGCTATAAATCTCTTTCAAACCATTTCCGTGTTCTCTTGCCTCATGTACTGGGTTTACGTGGCAAGGCTTTGGTAGCGGGGGGGCCATCAGGGTGAGTTCTGCGAGAAGAATCCAGAAACTACGCCATGTTAGAGAAGGGCCCACTGCTGGCCACAGCCAGGCCAAGAAGTGCTGTTGTTTGCGCCTCTGTGAGGCCAGATTTAAGAAAGGTTAAAAAAAAAATAAAAAAAAAATGCTGCGGAAGAGCAGCTGGGAGAGAGGGAGGAATGAGAAACAGCCTTGCAGATGCCAAGGTCAGTAAAGAGGGAGGGGGAGAGGTGCTCCAGGCGCCGGAGCCTGCAGCCTGTGGTGAGGACCACGGTGAAGCAGGCTGTCCCCCTGCAGCCCATGGTATACCATGGTGGAGCAGGGTTCCACGCTGCAGCCCGCGGAGGAGACCCCGCTGGAGCAGGGGCAGAGAGCGACCGAGAAAGAGCAGTGGAGACAAAGCGCTACAGACTGACCGCAACCCCCACTGCCCTGCTCCCCTGAGCTGCTCGGGGGGAGGAGGTGGGAGAGGGTGCACTGGGGGAGAAAAATCTTACCGTCTCCCTACTCTGAGTCTGCTTTGCCCATCACGATACCTGCTGAGTGATCTCCCCGTCCTTATCTCAGCCCTTGAGCCCTTGGCATCATATTTTCTTTCCCTTTCCCTTTCAGGAGGGGGAGTGAGAGAGTGGCCATGGTGGAACTCGGCTGCCCACCCAAGTAAAAGCACCACACAGTAACACCTAAACTAAAGTCCCTTTGCTGCATGTGAAGAAGTCCTTTCTTCCTTGTCCTAAATCTATGGCCTGGGGAGAAGTTTGCTCGCTTTTTATTTGCAGCATCCTTCTCCACATCTCGGTTCTGCCTGCTCTTGACATTAAAGCCTTAGCCCATTAATCCAATGTTTAATCTTTCCTTAGAGACCATGTTTCCTAAAAGTCTGATCCTAAGAAGGGTCGTTCTTAGCATCACTTCCTGGGTTCCTTGGATGCTTTCTGCTTGGTGTGTGTGTTCCTTGAAATACAGTCCTCAGAAATGGACACAATTTCAGTGGAAAATTTCACAGTAGATCCCACACTCTGGATAGAGCGGTCTTCTGTCAGCCGCTCCCTCTCACCTTCTTCAACCTGCTGATGGGAGTACGAGGTGGAGCGTGTCGAAGGCTTTCTGAAGGCGACACACGGGGGTCTTCCCTGAGCAAGGTGTTCCGCTGTCAGAGAAGGAAACGGCTTTGTTGTTTGTTTCTCACCATCGGCACTTTGTTGCAGTTTTAGTTGTGGTTGCCTAACTACATGTAACCTATTGGATTATTTCTTTGAGTATTTTTGCAGGAGTGGACATTTAACTCATTAGTTCAAATAGTGAGATCACGTTCATGTCATTCACTTACTTTTCAGCCAAATGCAACTTTTCATAGAATTTGCTAGCGTTGCAAGGGCCCAGCCATGACCGCTCTCCTCTGAAGGCACCTCCAGAGCTAAGGAGACGGGGAAAGACTTTGGGAGTGCATTTTGTGTCTTCCCAGTGGGATGCTGATGCGCTAAACTTTTCTATCACGGAGCGTGATGTGAATCTCCAAACCAAACAACAACAACACAATAAAAACGAAAGGCTCTTGCTACTGTCTCCCATGATATCCTGCTAACAAAGCTGACAAAGCATGGGACAGAAGAGCGGACAGTAAGGTGGGTTGAGAACTGGCTGACTGTCTGAGCTCAGAGGGTGGTGATTGGTGGAGCAGAGTCCGGTTGGAGACCTGTGACAAGCTCAGGGGTCGGTGTTGGGTCCCATCTTGTTCGACAGCTTCATCAACGACTCTGTGAGGGAACAGTGTCCACCCTCAGCAAGTACACTGATGATACAAAGCTGGGAGGAGTGGCTGGCACAACAGAAGGCTGTGCTACCATTCAGCGAGACCTGGACAGGCTGGAGAGCTGGGCAGGAAGAAAGCAGAGGACGTTTAACAAAAGCAAGTTGCACCTGGGAAGTGTTATATATGGAGTGGTAATTTGTGTCGAGAAGATGGTTGATATTAATAACGATGGGGGAGATGTGGGAGTGTGGCCATGTGGGTCGGCAAACCCCGTGGTTAATGATAACAGTAGACTCTTAACGATGAGGCCATCAGGAATGCAAAAGATCTTAGAGGGAACAAAGAAGGGTGATTCAGGAGACTCCATGCCATCTGGGGTTGCTTGTTCTCCAGCCATTAAGGCATGGAAGTTGCTGGGTGTTTGTTGTTGCTGGGCAAAGATGTTTGACCAATGAAAAGTTGTTTTTGAAAAGGATTGGTGTGGGGAGAAGGGTACAAGAGGGGAGCTTGCCCTCCAAAGGAACAGGCTGGCAGAATGGTGACCAGGACGGGAACAGGCACATTGATTGCCTCATGAAGATAGGTTCGACCAGACTCAGCAAACCGCTCAAAGAAGCTCATACAGAAAGTCGCTGGAAACAGGCACACCAGAGCTGCAGAGAAGCTCACGCTGAGAGAAGCGGAGCCGTGCACCCAACTGCCCCTCGCTGGTAAGCTGTTGCGCATTATGGGGAATCATACGTCCTTAGGAACAAAGACTGTCCTGGTAACCTTACGGCTTATTCTCCTTCTTAACAATCGGACAGTTTATGATCCTGAAATATGGGACCAAATTGAGGTCAAGGTGTGGGACTTCATGTAATGAAGAAAAGGAATGGAAAATGGAGACTGTTGTTTGTAATCAAGAAAAGGAATGGAAAACGGAGACTGTTAAGTCATGGAACTTAAAGGATTGTTTGTTACCTTTCCTGATTGTACGTATGTATAGGCATACTTGGGTTTCGTATGTAAAAGCAATGTTCTGTGTATTGAGAATGTCTGATGTTCGTGTGTGCGTGTTGGTGGAGTGTAGACTCCCCGCACACCCAGCGCTGTTTACTTGCCTTTTATACCTTTTATTCCTTTTAGAAATATTTGATTTATAAATATTTCAAAATTCAGATTGAGTTTAGACTTAACGTATAACAGTTTGGTCAGCACTGTTCTATCATGCAATGTTGAAATGAAAAATATTGGGACAGACCTATATGTGGTTTAGTGGCTACTTGTTTAGAATGAAATATTCTGAATGAAACAGGTAAGTGGTAAGAATGAAACATTATTATATTCCTCTGTAATGCAGAGTCATAACTATGCTAGAGTCCTACTATTTAGCCTTTCATTTAGCATGGACTTCTTTGGTCACTTTCTGCACAGGCATACCTCACTAAAGTTTTGATTCAGCATTCACTTAAGATTTTGTAAAAACAAAGACATTTATTCTCATGGTATAAGTAAATCTTTTGTAGGAACATTATGAATTAAAGTCTGTAGAATATTATCTAACCAGAACTTTTAATTTATAGAAACTTATTAAATTCAGTCTTTTAACATTTTACAGATAAAACTTCATGCATTTTATGGCTTTTTGTCTCCTGAATACACTTTGTGCATTTAAATTATACCACAGTGCTTTTATTGTTGAATATATTAGTTGCTTTTAATTGACTGTGTAGTGTTAAAGCACAAAAAACCTTCTCGGAATTAAATATGTAATTGCTAATTTTGCTGTAATCCCTCCAAACACTTAAGATTTTACATTTTGCACTCAACAATGATTTTAAATGACATTCTGTCTTTAATTTTTAGTACACAGATAAGATATGACACCAATCTTCAACTGAGTGTGCTTTTGAGTAGAACACTTTGCTGCAGAGGTTTCCACAGTTCTGCCTCTGTGTCTGTGTGGAAAATGCTGAAAGGCTGTTGTCTAAAATTTTAAAGCTACAGGGCAAAAACTAATCCTCTCAAGTCACTTGAGAGTGATATGAGGCTTTAAAGATGCCATGCAAGCAAGATGAACAAAATGGGAAAAAAATCATCAAGGCTAAAAAAGCCAACTATTCATGCGTAAATGCAAGTATATTTTCAGTCTTTAAGACTGAGAAGTTCTTTATTAACTTCTTAAGGGAATGCAAACATGCTTCTACTCACACTGCCTTTTATTTGCATTCTAACATTTCAGCTCTAAAGGCAATGTTAGTAATGCCCCATGTATTTGAAAATAAAAATAAATAAATCAATAAGTTAATGTCTTGTCTCTGTTCTGTAATGTAACAAGGAGATAAAGTGGCTCACCGGCCTTAAAAATACTGTGTAGAAAAGTTTAAAAGCATCTCACATATGACAAACCTGTTGTTCTGGGGCAACCTAGAATATAGGTCACAGTCCTTATTTGAGTGTTGTTTTTTTTTTTTTTTTCCCTGGGGGAAGACTGGAAGACTGTCATAGAAATCAAAGGTATTTTCCAATTAAACCTGAAAAGTTTACATAATGACAATTTCCAGTGGCACGCACTTATGAATTTTGAGTTTGCTCTATGATGTATTCAGTTCTCAGGAGACTTCAAGGTTCCACATGGTTGGATTTACTTTGTATCAAGTTAGTGATTTGAAAAGACACCTTCCCTCAATGTCAGTCTGTTCAGAAGATGAATATGATTTACATATTGGGATTGAGTGCATCCTCACCAAGTTTGCAGATGATACCAAGATAAGTGGTCAGGTTAGATGAGGCCCTGAACAACCTGATCTAGTGGGTGGCTTCCCTGACGATGGCAGGGGGCTTGAAACTAGATGGTCTTTAAGGTCCCTTCCAACCCAAGCCATTCGATTATATTCTATGATGCTATCATCTGCACTGCAGCTACTTTATTTGATTTTGCTATAAATGAAGACACAGCTCAATCTGAATTTAGTAATGTTTATGAAAGGCAAGTAAATAGTGCTGGGTGTGCTGTAAGTCTATGTTCTACTAACACACCCACACGAACATCGAACTTTCTAAATATACAGAACACTGCTTTTACATACTAAACTCAAGTATGCCTATACATATGTACAATCAGAAAAGGTCAAGTGTTTAACAAACTATCCTTCAAATCTATTTGCATGAATGGGAGAGCATAGTTGGAGTTGGTAATCCTGGTTGAAGTGCTCCCATATCTTACGTGACTTAACAGTCTCCATTTTCCATTCCTTTTGAGCAATATGTCTTGCTTTAAGTTGTCAAGCATCTCGGTCTTCAGGCCTTATGTATGCCATTCTTCCCAGATCGAAGAAAAGAACATCCACCTCCTTTTCAAGGCCAATGAGGCCTGGGTCAAAAGGCACGTCCAGGTCAGAAGGGGGCAGAACAGCAAAGACCTTGACCTCAATTTGGTCCCATGTTTCAGCCTCATAAACTGTCTGATTGTAAGAAGGAGAATAAGCTGTAAGGTTACCAGGACAGTCTTTGTTTCTAAGGATGTATGATTCCCCATAATGCCCAACAGCTTACCAGCGAGGGGCAGTTGTGTGCACGGCTCTGCTTCTCTCAGCTTGAGCTTCTTTCCAGCTCTGGTGTGCCTGTTTCCAGCGACTTTCTGTACGAGCTTCTCTGAACAGTTTGCTGAGTTTGGCCGAGCCTATCTTCATGAGGTGATCAATGTCCCTGTTCCTGTCCTGGTTCCTATTTTTCTAGCCTGTCCCTATTCATTCTTTTTTTTCTACTTCTTTATTGATGACATAACTTCATTATATTGTGTTGCCTTTTTATCTTGAGGACAGGCTTCCCTCTTAATAACCTTCTCCCCTCAGCAGTCCTTTTCAAACAACTTTTCATTGGTCAAACAACTTTGCATATAACAGCAACAGCAAACACCCAGAAACTTCCATGCCTTAAGGACCGGAGAACAATATCTCCTGAATCACCCTTCTTTGTTCCCTCTAAACTCTTTTACATTTCTGATGGCCTCATTGTTAACAGTCTAATGTTATCATCAACCATGGGGCTTGCTGGCCCTCATGGCCACACTCCCACATCTCCCCCTTCTTTATTAATATCAACCATCTTATTGACACGAATTATTATGCCATATATCACACATAGGGGCCCACTAGTGATAATATGAATATGTATATATATATATAAATATACAAAAATGCATGATATGTACTACTCCATTGTACCCTTCTACTGCAGTTCCCCTGTAATCTTAGGAATATTAAAACAAAATCTTCTTAAATCATCAAGGCCTCTCATATATAATAATGTTATATATGGAGTGGTAATTCATGTCAGAAAAATGGTTGATATTAATAAATAAGGGGGAGATTTGGGAATGTAGCAATGGGGGTCGGAAAGCCTCGTGGTTGGTGACAACATCAGACTCTTAAGGATGAGGTCATCAGGAATGTAAAGAGTTTAGAGGAAACAAAGAAGGGTGATTGTGGCGACACCCTGCCATCTGGGGTTGCTTGTTTTCCCCTCTGTTAAGGCACGGAAGTTGCTGGGGGGGTTGCTGGTTAGAACTGTTAACATTTATTGTTTAATGTTATATGATAATAATATAATTAGTGTTATTTCAAGGGTTAATGAAATGCGGGAAAAGCAATCACTTTTTTGCTTTCGGGAACCTTGTGGTGGGCAGAGCATGTGCAGAAGAAGAGGGAGACAGTCAGTCGAAGCCGCTCCTGCAGTCTGGAACAAAAGGTTGCTAATGGTGATGGGGAAACCGTGAGCCTTTCACCCACAAAGACTACCACAAAGAGAATTATAATATGAAGTGGGGATAGGATATTCATATGTATAGGCATACTCAGGTTTCTTGTAAATATGTAACAGCAATGTCCTATATATATTTGGAAAGTTCGACAGGTGCATGTGCGTGTTGGTAGAGCATAAACTCCCCGTGCACCCAGCGCTGTTTACTTGCCTTTTATAAATATTCTTTTATGTTACTAAATTCAGAGTTGAGACTTCATTTATAACAATAGGAAATAAAATAAAATCAATATTAAAATAAAAATAAAATACAATAAAGGTGCCACAAAATCCTTGATGTCTGGCCTTTAAAGAAAATTGATTTTTTTAAAAGATTGTTTTCTATATTACGTGACCTTACTTTTGTTTTGTGATAAATGAAAATGAGATTTTGGTAGAATAATGCAAAAAAGTACTTTGTCCTTTTCAGGAACAAAATGAAGAACATGTTAGAGCCATTGCAGATGAAATGGTGAGTGAGGATGGTCAGCTTTATGGGAAATGAATAAATAAATGGATAAATAAATATATTTTTCCTATTTATAAATGGGAATTCTCAAGCTATCTTTTCTTAGAATATTGGGATTATCATAGGAGCTCAGAATATTTCAGGCTGGAAGGAGGTCTCTAGTTTAAACTCATGCTCACAATAAGGTCAGCTGTACACTCAAACTAGGATGCTTTTTGCTTTGTCCAATCAGAACTTGAGAACCTCCAAGAATGGAGACTGCACCATCGCCCTGTATGACCACTCTCGGACTGTCCTCATGGGATTAAAAAAATATATATATTTTGTTTATTTGTAATGTCATTAAATTCAATTTATACTGATTGTTCCTTATCTTTCTGCTATGCATTGCTATGAAAACTCTGTGTCTCTTCAACAATCAGCTCATGGGCACGGGTATTCCCCAAACTGTCTCTTTTCCAGATTGGACAAAGTTAACTCTCTCTCTCAATTTACAGACAATTGCTTCAGCCCCAAACCACTTCAATGATTCTCACAGAATTTGCTCTAGTTTAACATGTAACCCAAACTTCATTCAGTACTTTATGTGTGTACTCAGGAATGTATTGTTGTTTTATGTGTATGTCACAAGGGTTAGGTGGGAGCTGAAGTTGAGATAAATTGCTTGTGGATGAGGAAAAAAGCAATTAAGTTGGATAATTTGCTCTAAAAAAATATGTGTTAATTGCTCCCAGTAGCCTTCTCCTTCATGTGCCTGGTATTGCTCTTAAACTCTCAAATGCTGCACCTAGGTAGAATTCAACAAAAATGTTAGTCTTTATTTATTTATTTATATATTTAAATAGAAAAAAAAAAATATAAGGTTAAGGTTTTGTGGAAAATAAAACCATTACACCAGTTTCATTCAGGACTGAAAAGATCATTTGGAAAAAAAATATTTATTTAACTGTTGACCAAAAGAAGGCTGTTTCTTTTTTGTACTCTGACTCATGACTAATTTTCATTCAATGTTGGGAGTATTTTGAAATATCTATGTTCTTTAAGAATATGTATTTCCTTATAACATGAAGAAAGGTAATCTTTCTCCTATTGCCTTGCATTATATCATCATTATCATTATCACCATCATCATCACATTGGATCTAATAAAATAATTAAATGATAGACATGCCATTGGCATATCTACTAGGGTGATTTGAATGGATCTATCTAGTTCTGAAGTCACAAGGCAGTGATTATCTTGCAGTTGTCCTTTAAAACAGGCATAAGATTTTATATTTAAAGAGTATCAAAAGTGTTGCTACATAAGAAATTAAAAGTTTTCTCTATGCTTTGCTGTTCAAAGAATATATCTAGTAACTAGTGTGATCCAGATTTTTTTTTCCAGTTAGATTTTAAATCTTCTGAAATATTATTTTAATGGTAGAGCAAATATTTATTTTTCTCTTGGCCATCTTAATGCCATGCCCAGTGAAAACCATAGTGTCTTTATGATTTTTATCTACATGTATTGGTTATTTAACTGAAATATTCATGCTTTAGAGGAAAGGTTGTATAAAACTTATAGATCAATGAGATTTATAAAGTCTACTAGATAGACTTAGTCTGAGTCTCTTGTCTTCTTTGCTTAAGACCTTAATTTTTTTCTTCCCCTGGTGTTCATTTTATAAGTGGCATAGACACAAACTATTCTATAGCAAAACATCGAGAACTTGTTCTCCACTGTCATGCATATACATTTTCTTCTCTGAGTGTGCTTTGTGAATTTTGGCCAGAAAGTTAAAGATGAATGCTCACAGGGATCTCTGAATCTTCGTGAATATATGCTTCATGTGACACAGACAATGGGGCAAGGGATGGCATTAAGGTACCTCTTTTTATTCTTTGTCATTGGGGTTTATGTTTGTTCTTGCAAAATTTGGAAAAGTATCTGATTGTTTTGCTGCACTTTCATATCACTATATTTATTCTTGTAATGAGTCATTACGAGCATCCATTTTGCTGAGTAGCTGTTGCACTGTAGGCTGGGATTAGGGCTGTGTAGTGCTACTAATAAACACCAGTAGGGGACTTGTTCTGTTGTGGAAGATGATAGAAACTTGAATTACTATGTCTAGAAACACAAGGTGTGATGTTCCAAGCACTGAGTTCTCTTCATGCTGGTTTTAGGAAGAAAAAGGAATGGATATTTTCTTCTTCTATCCTCAGAAATTTGATCATCTTACTCTGTGAGAGGGCAGATACCTTCTCCTTGAGATAGAGAAAATGTTTCTATGCTTTTTTGATCTTTTACTTAGAGCAGAGTTTGCAAAATCCCTCCCTCCCTCCCTCCCTCTTTTTCTCCCTCCCTCCCTCTTTTTCTCCCTCCCTCTTTTTCTCCCTCACACTTATCCCCCACCCCCACCCCCCCCTCTAATTTCTACTAAAGCCGTTTCAGTGGTGCTGTTCTAAGTGTTTAGGAAACTTGCTTCTGCTGTTCAGAGGAGAGAGATTGTCAAATATTTGTATGGACCACTGAGTATTTGTTAACATGGCTTTCAGCCTGTCCTCAGCAAACGAACGTTTTAGTCTCATTATCACTTCCTACATCACATATAGTAGAGTTTCAACTTTTCAGAAATTCTTATGTCTGATAGTTCTTTTTGGAGTAGGTTTTGAATGCATGTAATAAGCTTTACTAGAATCCTATCATTTACAGGCATTCAAGCTGAACTGAATGTTAAGAAGTGTGGCTGGTAAGGGCAATAGATATGCACTAGAATTACTCACAAATAATCTGAGTCAAATGATTTCAGGTTTCATTGCAAATTCAGAAAGCATTTCAAGCACACTGAAACATGATTAATTTTCAGGTGAATCTAATTGTTATATCTCAGGCAATTGTTTAAAAAATAGGTGAAAGTTTTTGACTAAGATGCTTTGTATTTTGGAACTTCCTCAAACCTGAAAGTCAAAGAAAATCATAGGGAGCTAGTCCACATGAGAGAAATGTTTGTGCGCATCCTGCCAAAATGGTTTTGCAAAGATATGTCTAAGCTACCCGTCATTTTACACTGTTCCAATTGTCTTTTCTCTAGGTATGCTTTATGAATTTTGACTAGAATGTTAAAGATGAATACTCACTAAGGTATTACAAAAAGGCATTCTGCATCTGATTGAATATATGCTATATAATTATTGTTTTGTATTCCTAGACATGAAAACTAGCCTGCTATTGAAACTTTGTAATTAAAATGTGGATTTACTAAGAGCATGACAAGATTTATCTCTTGATTTAAATATTACTGGTGATTCTTTTCCTGACTGATGCACTGCATCGATGTATCAAAACACAGAAGCAATGAATACTTTTAGGATAGAATAAGAATAATAAAGTAAACTTTGGAAGGCAGTCTGTACTAGACTTCAAAGTTTGCATCATACATGGAAAAAATATGTATCTACATCTCTTGAATGGAGATCATGGAAGTGAAGATTCATTGCAAAACAGAGAAGGACTAGACTAGGAGGAGAAATAGAGGCAGAGAAAGGTGAAGTGATTTGCCCAGGACTGCTGTTTAGTGATTAAGCTAGAAACAAACTGCAGGGCTCTAAAACCTATTAACTAATTCATCAAGATACCAATCTGACATTGTCATATGAAAGGCAGTGATGCTTAGTGTTATACCCTTAATCTGTTTGTTCACCAAAGGCAGCAATGACAGAATGCTTAGATTCAATCACTCAATGGATTTATTGTTGCTGCTGTTTTTCTTCTTGTCATAATTTTTTTGAGATTTATTTGTCATCTGACACACTCTCTCTCTTCAAAGGGAGAACCCTTGCTTTCTGCTTAAAGAATGCCATTTATAATCTTGTGGTAAACAGTATTTGGTCAAATAGCAGTATTTCTAAGACTGCTAGTAGAAATATTTATATTTTTTTGAAATGCACAAAGAGGGACTTGGTAGGGTCAGTTGCTCTGTTTTTGCTTACATCCTTTGTCATATATTTGTTTGAACTGCAATCAAGAAAATCAAGAACTTTTTTTTTAAATTTATTTTTTCTTTTCACTCTGCCTTAACCAGAAGTGACCTTTGGTTCACTCTGTCACAGCTCAGCTCATGACTTGGACATTTATTATTACTTTATAATAGCTCATGACTGAGATTTTTAGAAGAGTATTGTTCAATACTGCCCAACAACTCAAGCTGCATTTCAGGTTTCATTGAAACTTGTGTATAGATGATTTGGTGTACTTCAGTTTTATTGTTTTGCCTGGCACATTGAATTGGACCATTAGAGAAATAAAGTTTTCTGAAATCATTGCTCACTGTTAAGCCTTTATGTTGGTTATTAGACGCTAATCATCTAATGAAAACAGGCATGGTATCCTTCTCTGGGCTAAAGCCTTCTGGCATTTGCTTATTAAAGCTATTCTTTTCTCTTCTCAGTGTGCTGCCCCAGCTCACCAAAAACAGAAACAAAAACAACCAAACAACATCAACAACAACCCCCCCAAACAAACAAACATGCAAACACATACACAAAATTCCAGACTTATGAAAATGAAATCAGCGGTAGTACATGTTAGATAGGAACATTATGAGACTTGTTTTTTTCTGTTGGTCCTGAATTGTTTCGTAACCTCTGGAATATTATATAACTTGAATGGCACTAAAAACAGCATGATTTAGAACCGTAGTTAGCATCTCACATGCTCAGGAATGGCAAGATTGAATAATTTATAAATAAACCATTGTATTCCAGATACCACAGTTAATGTTTATTTACAATAGCAATTAATGCCTCTGTTTTGTTTTACTTATCTGTAGTGTCCCTTCTGTTTTAGTGTCATTGGAAATCAGTTTTATGTTGTTTGAACATGAGTATTGATACTTTGATGGTATGTAGGCAGGCCTGTACTTGGTATGTCAGCTTTCCATGCTAGCAAGCAAATTGTGATATGGAATTGGCACAACTTTTTTGTCAGATTGCTGAGCTGGAGCATTGTATACTTTGTGGAGAGCATAGTATACAATACTATGACAATAGATGCAAGAGTCTCTTGGGTCCTGCTCCAGTTCAAAAGGCTTACAGGCAAATCAGGGCAAGAACAAGTTGTATAGTGTACCTATTCTCTGCAGTAAGGAAGAGAGAAAAACTCAGAAGAACTATGGGCTTCTAAAACTTAGAGAGAAAAACTTAGCAAGAAATATGGGCTACACTGAGTTGAAGTCAATGAACTTTTTTAAAAGATATTTTTTATATGACCTAGGCTTAATAGGCTATTAAGTTTTGTTGAAACTGTGATTCTGTAATGTTAATCAGTTACACAAAAACATACTTTAATTTACTTCACATGTCCAAATTTCCTGTCAAGATAAACTTATTTTTGATTATCCTAGATATGACCTTTGCTCTCTGATGTAATATTCAAAACTTAAACGTATCTATTATGTAACAAAGAAGTGCTTTTATTCCTGACTTTTTGTGTAAAATACAAATAAAACCAAAGGTAACTCAAGACATATATAATACACCTATTATGAGAATTCTCATGCCTCAACAATTTTTTTTTTTGAAGTCATTTTTAAAAGTCAAGACTTTTAAAGTCATTTTGCAATGATCCAGAAATGCCCCTTGTTTTGACAATTGTCACGATAAAGATACATGAAATGCAATTGCCCAAATATTGTGTAAGGGGTCTAACCCATTAGAGCCATGAGCCTTGATTTCCCCTATCTGTAAGACTTAATACATTGTGTTAGTTGGTAACATTGTGTTACGTTCAGTAAGGGTAACTTTTATTGTGGCCTGAATATCTTACAGTTCCTTTCACCATTGTGACTAACTGGGGCAGTTTTTCCCCTCTGTATTTCATTCATCTAGCTTTGTTCCTCTCATAATTTAACATTGATGTTTAGCTCCATGTAAAGGATCTGTGTAACCATTTTTGGTTTCCTATCTTTGTTATAAGGGGTATCATCAAATAGTACTTTTTACAGTTAACAAAACTAAAGCTCTTCATGAAATCTACTATAACACTTTTTATTTATTTATTTATTTTCTTTCTACAAGAGCAGAGGACTAAATAGCAGAAGAATTGTAATAGTACTACATTCTGTAGTGACATATGCTGGTGTCAATGGCACTAATTGGTGACACTAATTCTATTTAATGGAACACATTGGTAGACAAAACTAGGCTAGTGTTATATATGGAGTGGTAATTCATGTCGAGAAGATGGTTGATATTAATAAAGAAGGGGGAGATGTGGGAGTGTGGCCATGGGGTCAGCAAGCCCCATGCTTGGTGGGAACATCCGACTCTTAATGATGAGGCCATCAGGAATGCAAAAGATCTTAGAGGGAACAAAGAAGGGTGATTCAGGAGACTCCATGCCGTCTGGGGTTGCTTGTTCTCCAGCCATTAAGGCATGGAAGTTGCTGGGTGTTTGCTGTTGCTGGGCAAAGTTGTTTGACCAATGAAAAGTTGTTTTGAAAAGGATTGGTGTGGGGAGAAGGGTACAAGAGGGGAGCCTGCCCTCCAAAGGAACAGGCTGGCAGAACGGTGACCAGGACGGGAACAGGAACTTTGATTGCCTCATGAAGACAGGTTCGACCAGACTCAGCAAACCGCTCAAAGAAGCTTGTACCAGAAGTTGCTGGAAATGGGCGCACCGGAGCTGCAGAGAAGCTCACGCTGAGAGAAGCGGAGCCGTGCACACAACTGCCCCTCGCTGGTAAGCTGTTGCGCATTATGGGGAATCATATGTCCTTACGAACAAAGACTGTCCTGGTTACCTTACGGCTTATTCTCCTTATTAACAATCGGACAGTTTATGATCCTGAAATATGGGACCAAACTAAGGTAAAGGCGTGGGACTCTGCAACTAAAACCGACAAGGTTGCAGTGGGATTGCTCGGCACCTGGCGAGCAGTCTCTGAGGCCTTAAAGAGCCGTATGGGACCACAGTCAGGCACGTGTGGTTTGCCAGACAGTGAGGGAGCTGCGGGCTCCTTTACTGATCCGACTGCTACGTCATGAGCCCCTCTGCTGCTACAGCCATCGAAGGCCTTTGCGGTTCTGCTCCCTCGGGACCCGGACGTGCCTTTTGACCCAGGCCCTATTGGCCTTGAAAAGGAGATGGATATGCTTTTCTTCGATGCGGGAAGCACGGGATACATAAGGCCCGAAGAGCGAGTTGCTTAACAAGTTAAAGCGAGACTTATTGGTCAAAAGGAATGGAAAATGGAAACTTGTTTGTAATCAAGAAAAGGAATGGAAAATGGAAACTGTTAAGTCATGGATGTTAAGTCATTTCTGATGGCCTCATCATTAACAGTCTGATGTTATCACCAACCATGGGGCTTGCTGGCCCCCACGGCCACACTCCCACATTTCCCCCTTCTTTATTAATATCAACCATCTTCTGGACGCTAATTATTACTCAATATATGACTCTCTGGAGCAAATACGTTTTTTTTTGTTTTTTGTTTTTTTTTTTTTTTTTAGATACATTGGCACCAATTGAAAGTTTTAAAATAAAAACTGTGTCTTTAGTCTGTTTAAAGCTCGCCTGAATCTATGTAGTGGAGAAACGTTGATTTAATCATTTTTTAAATGTGTGTGTGTGTGGTTTTTTTTTTTTTTTTTTTTTTTTGAACTTTGATTTTTTCTTTGTATTCTCAAATACTTATTTGGGAAATTGTCTGTTTTGACAGACAACAATAGTTGATGAACTTTGTTCTCTCATCATTGTAAATGTGAACTTGAATTTGCACTCTGAACAGTTTCTAGAGAAATAGAAGTAGGCTGTATGCCCTTCAGATTTGAGTGGTTTTGGCTATATTGTTCTGGTCAAAACTGACTTTCAGTTTCTGCACCATGTTATCTTCTGGGGATAGTTTTCTATAGGAGTCTTAATAGCTTGTTGAGAGGATCTGATGGGATCTAGATACCAGAGATATTTGAAAGGAGTGGAAGAAATAAGCTTCTTATTCATCACTGCTACAATTTCCAATCTAATAAGTGTTTGTTCTCATCAAAAATCATTGTGAGGTAGGTAAATATAATGATCCAATAGATACACTAGTTCTAGGTATTGTTTATTTTATTGTTTATTCTACAAGCCCGAGTACCAGGTTGTTTCCTACAAACTGGCACCCCTAAAAATTTTCCATGACACTCTGTACAATCCCTTATCAATACGTTTACATGTGTGTACAATTGGGCCATGATTTTTAAACACATCCTTCCACTACTGATCTTCTAAGCTAAACTCCAGTTTTAAGTATTTGAATAACATCCATGCAAGAAATAAGACTAGCTATATGTTTGATTTGTTTTCATTGTAGTGTTTTGTTGTTTTTAGCCATATGTATTTCTCAACAACATTCTGATCATTCGTCAGAACAGATAAAAGGAATGTTCTATGTGTTGCATTCTGAATTATTTTGTCTAGTTAAGGGGTCCTGAGAATGATGGGTGTTTTGTAATCAGTTTAGCTCCATAAACAGTGCTCTGCGCCTGAGAGGCCCACTTCTCATGGATTCCAAGTGATACTTTGCTATGGTATTTTATTGTCCAGGAGTGTTTGTTGGCATGTTAACCATGGGGCAGATGCCAACCAGATGGTGTGGGGAGAATCTAACAGGAAGGCATCTGGACTGTTCCTGCTTGGTAGATGCCTGATCTGTTATGAAAATATCTTCCTCTTTAATTCAGAAAGTATGTGCCTATGAGAGATTTACAGAATAAATACTATCACAAGATAACCAAAAAGTCAATGCATTATGAAAAAAAGTGAAAGGCTCTTACTCATATGGCATAGTTTTAAAATAAATAAATAAATAAATTACCAGTTGTGTCTCTTTTTAAATAGTAACAATCCAAAAACTGGATATCATGCCAAGTAGTAAAGAAAAGGAAAAAAAAAAAAGAGGGAAGGGAAGGAGCATCTATTCAGCATCATGTTAAATGACAGCTCTTGTCCAACTTTGCTGAAATGTTATTTATTAACATAACTGAAGGAGTTAATTATGAGATACGAAGTGTAAATGCAATAGACAGGCAGTTGCAAATGAGAAATGGTTCAACACGACAGAGATTTTGGTTGAAAATGCACAACAGTTCATGTAAATGAAATGAATCATTAATTCATGTGTCCACACAATCTATCCACTGTTTTCTGGCTTTTCTACTGCATTTTTGAATGACTGAGGAAAATGGACAAACAGCAAGGTAGAAATATGGTCTTGATACCTACTTTGATTTTTCTGTTGTTCTTGAAATAGATTATGTTGTCATCGGTGGTTTTGTGGATGTTTTTCTTTTCGATGAGCTTAGAGATCTGAAACATTCCAACAGAATGAAACTTACAGAAGGCTATGGAAGTATCTGCTGGTATATATTAGTGACACTTCAATGAATTCTTGGGATGTGATGGAAATTCAAGGCTTGTAAACTAGAATCTAGTTAGAAGGGACCCACCAGGGCCATCGAGTCCAACACAAGAGCATCTAAAAATCAGACCAGATGCCTGAGAACATCCTCCAAACAATTCTAGAACTCTGGCAGGCTCGATGCCATGACTGGTACCCTGGGGAGCCTCTCCAAGTGCCTGTTCAACCTTTCAGTGAAGAACCTTTTCCTAACACCGAGCCTGAAACTCCCCTGTCACAGCTCCATGCTGTTCCTTCAGGTCCAGCTGCCTGCCAATCCGCTCTCTTAAGAGGAAGCTGTAGGCTTCCCCTCAGTCTCCTCTTCTCTAGGCTGAAATTGGCTTCAGCCCTTCTTCGTATCTCTTCCCCTCTAGACCCTTCACCATCTTTGCTGACCTCGTTAGGACACTCTTTAATAGGTTTCTTTCTTATATTGTGGTGCCCCAAACTGCACACAGTACTCGTGGTGAGGTCACATCAGTGCAGAGTAGAGTGGGACATTCACTTCCCTTGACTGTCTAGCAGTGCTGTACTTCATGCAATCCAGGAAACAATTGGCCCTTTTAGCTGCAAGGGCAGACTGTTGACTCATATTTAAGTTGCTGTCAACCAGAACCCCCATATCCCTTTCTGCTGGGCTACTCTAGAGCCTCTTGTTCCCCACTCTGTACATACATCCAAGGTTGCCCTGTCCCAGGTGCAGAATCTGGAACTTATTCATGTTAAATTTGATATTGTTGCACAGCCCTCTAATTTGTCAAGATCTCTCTGCAAGGTCTCTCTACCCTTGACTAAATCAACACCTCTTCCTAATTTAGTGCCATCTGTAAACTTACTGCGTATACCTTCAAGCCCTGCAACCAAGATGTATGCAAAAACATTAAAGAGAACTTGTTCCATAATGGAGCCCTAGGTAGCCCCACTAGTGATTGTCTCCCAGTCAGATGTAACCCCATTTACCAGAAACCTTTGAGCCTAACACATCAGTCAGTTGTTCACCAATTGTATTAATATAGATTTGAAATATTTTTATTTAACTAGATTAGAAAGTCATTACTGTGTTTTATTGAAACTACTGTTCAGATAATGTGTAGTGGATGCTCTTGTTAAAGGAAGGAGGTATCATGTCCTATTGTAAAGGAAAAGCTTTGTCTGTTCCTTTGTTTCTTAAGATAACGTTCACTTTTGTGGACCATTGTCAACTTGAACTTTTAATTTATTTACGAGATAGGTATTTCTATTACAGTTATTTCTTATGCATACATTTTTTTCTATCTTGCAGGTAACACTTTTCAAGTTAAATAATAATTTGCCATCAAAATATGAATTATATTTTAGCCAGGTTAGTTACTAATTATTAAAATTACTTATAGTAGCTGTGTTTCGTAATTGCTGCAGTGTTTTTCATTAAGAAAAAATATTTTTTTTCCCTTTAGTCTCATAAAATAGACATTATGCTATTGCTTTTAAACTATAATACTGTAGTGGGTTTACATAACAAGGTTTTGGTAGTAGGGGGCCATAGGGGAGGCTTCTGCAAGAGTCCAGAAGCTGCCCCATGTTAGAGAAGGGCACTGCCACTGACCAGAGCCAGGCCAATAAATGATTTTATTTAAGCCTCTGTGAGAGCATATTTAAGAAAGAGAAAAGAAAACTGCTGCTCATCAGCTGCTGGGAGAGAGAGAGAGGAGTGAGAAGCAGCCCTGCAGCCCCCAGGTGAGTGCCGCAGGAGGGCAGGAGGTGCTGCAGGCAGGCAGCAGCAGTTCCCCTGCGGGCTGTGCAGGGAGAGGCCCCTGGTGGAGCAGGCTGTCCCCCTGCAGCCCATGGGTCCCCCATGGAGCAGATCTCCACGCTGCAGCCCCCCCATGGGTGGAGGAGCCCCCACTGGAGCAGGTGGATGTGGCCTGGAGGAGGCTGCGGCCCATGGAGAGCCCCCGCAGGAGCAGGCCCCGGGCCGGAGCTGCAGCCCGTGGAGAGGAGCCCACGCAGGAGCAGGGGGCCTGGGGGGAGCTGCCCCCACCCGTGGGGGACCCGTGCTGGAGCAGTTTGCTCCTGGGGGCTGGATGGATGGACCCCGTTGGATGGAGCCGTGTGGGAGCAGTGCTTGAAGAGCTGCTGCCTGTGTGCAGCCCCCGCAGGCTCAGTTTGGGAAGGACAGCATCCCCTGGGAGCAAGGTCATGGAGTGACCATGAAAGAGCAAAAGAGGGGAAGTGTTAGGGACTGACCTCAGCCCCTATTCCCCTGTTCCCTTTAACTGCTCAGGGAAAGGAGGTGCAAGAGGGTGGATGGGGGGAAGGTGTTTTTAGTTTGCTTTTTGTTTCTCACTGCTCTAGCTTGTTAATAATAGGCAATACATTTTATTAATCTCTGTATGCTGAGTCTGTTTTGCATGTGAGGATAATTTTTGAGTGATCTTCCCATCCTAATATCAGTCTTTGAGTCCTTTTCATCATATTTTATCCCCTTTTCCCTTTTAGGAGGGAAAGTGAGAGAGAGCTAGTGGTTGAGTTCAGCTGTGCAGCAAGATAAAACCAGCACACACAGACCACGTACTTTACTGTGCATCTTACGTCCTTTATTGTAGATAAGTAGCCTTTTCAGGATTCCGCAAATACTTTTATTCCAGATGCAGCATAAAACCTTAAGGCTTTACTTTCCATTTTTAGAGTGAGTGGAGCTGAACTGATTTCAGAAATATTGACATTGAGTTAGTCCACTCTAAAATGCACTACAACTGTCATCTTTTAGGAGCTGTGACATATTTGCATATTAGATAAAGGGTATATAATTTAGACAACTTCTCACTTTTGACTTCTAACAAGATATTTTTGTTATTCTGTATAACTTCTTTGAGCCTCTAGCCATGTTGTAATTATTGTTCCTCAGGGATACTTTTCCTCTATTAGATACATTTTTGTCTTCTGGCATTTTCTTTCTCTTTCAATAAATGACTTATTTTATCATAAGTATTAAATCCAACTGAACTTTAAAAAAAATAATAATTATGAAGTTCATTATATGAAATTTCTTATTTATCAGAATTACATGTTATAGTACTGCAACCTCCTGCATTGTAGAGCTTAAGAAATAATAAAACAATGACAGCTTAACTTTCAACTGTTGTTATATTGCCACTAAACTTTTATTTTGGAAAAAAATATAATAATACAAAATAAAAAACTGTTAAGACTACTCCAGTATTATGTATTTTTGTCTTTAATAATTGACTGACTGATTCTCTTAGAAAGATGAATATGATACACATACTCTTCACTTAGTTGAAAATGCTAATATCTTTTGGTGACTACAGCTTTAGTACAGCCCTCCCTTGGATTTAAACATCAGACAGTGGGATTTCAAACTACAACTTAGACAATGCTTTTAGTTAATCTTCTACTTAGTAACATGGGAACCAATAATACATTAGTTTCAGTACAAAATTATAAAGTGTAATGATTATGCATTGTTTACTATTTTATACATATATATGCACACACACATATATACATATAAATATTGTAACCGTTTCCTTTATCTTCTTGACTTTAGAAGATTTTGAACACACATCCCTGAAAGAGTAATCCTCACCTTGAGTTTCTTGTTTCTGAAACAAACTTTTGGACCACAAAACCTATGCTGAATTTAATATGAAAGTTCATAAAAGTAATATGGCTTTTAACTGGACTAGCCACAGAGTAGAAAGTAGAGGTACAGAAAGAAAAGTATACTGCAATTACACGACTCATGCTCTGTATGGTTAGAAACCATAAACAGCAAAATCAATGTAAAACCAGTGCATATTTTTCCAAAAACGTATATATCTAGGAATACCCAATGTATATTAAGCTCTCTGAAAGTGCATGTGATTACTTGCAGAACATATATATTCTCTCAAAACATCAATTCATTAAAATAAATAATATCAGTGGAAGAAAATGTTTCCTGCAGCAAAAATTACAGGAAAATATACTTAACATTAGATTTACCACACATGGTAGTGAGAATAAGTTTTTTTTTTTTCTATATCAGTTACGAAGATAAAGAGAGATAAGACAGATCTCAGTCCTTCATCTTCAAATTGAATCATCTACCTTTTTCAACATATGACGAGGTTCAAAAAGAACAAAGCTAGTCTTAAACACTTCAATCAGTTCTTCTCCATGCTGGCAATAAATGATTATCTAATATCATATTCAAACATCATTCCAACGTTCCATCATTCTTCCTTATTTCGTTATATTCTTCCTTATTTCCTTATCCTCTTATTTGGTCTACCTGACAAGAAGATCCAGTTCAAGCTCTGTTTTATGATAGTGAAATCACTGAGGTGTTTAAAGAATATTTATGAAGAACAGTGCTCAACATGATTTTTAGTCCAATGAAGTGTATAACTGTAAATCTAACATAAGCCAGACAACAGTGAGAATAACAAGAAACTGTTTTTTCTTCCTTTTCATTTTGTTTGTGAGCATTATCTGAGTCATCTGAGTATGTATCTGTTTCCGCTGTCAGAAAAAAAAAGAAAAAAAAAAGAAGGAATTATAATAATAAATAACCTGCTACTAATCCATTTCATAGAGTGAACATGATAACTTAAAAATAACTTAAAACAATAAAGCACTACACTATATTACTGATCAGAAACAGTGAAGGATTTGGATTTTTAAAATCTTCTTCCCAAGAGAATGCAGAACCCTAATATTTCATATACTGGGTGCCTCAGGACATATCTCAACTCATTTTGAAAAAAATGGACCGAAAGGCATTCAAATTTATCTTGCACCTGACTACAGAAATCCCACAGCGTAACTGACTTGCCGGACAGACCAAACAGATTTCAGGCATTAGAAGGTTGAAGTAGGACAGGAAATATGACCTCTGCTCTTTGATTCCAGTGAACTGTTTCTTTTTTTTTTTTTTTGAATGATTGTTCAATGTTAAATAAATAAATAAATAACTGTCCATCCTCAACTAAACTAGATAACAAGGTACATAGAGGTTCACTTGATTTTGTCCCTTCACAGCTTTTAATGGAAAAAAACCAGCAACTCTTCATTGAAACCCTGTCTCTGTTTATGTTGATTCTTCAAGAAAATCTACAGCATTAGATTCCTCTAAAGCCACAACACAAGAAATACCCAGTTCTTAAACTCTGACCAAACTGCAGATTCATGTTAGTACCAAGCTCATTAGCTCCATCAAAGCTATAGTCTGCTTTGGGTATGGAAAACTCACCTGCCTTGACATGGTCGGGAAGAGTGCAGAAAAATAAGAATGAAGATAAAAGTGTGGGGCACTGTACTCAAATATTCAGCTGAGCATAGTTTTTCAAGTATGAAGGTTTGAGCTTGGATGCCTTGATCCATTAAGATCTGAAGATCAGATCAAGTAATCAGCTTTCTTCTTCAGTAGAAGCATGAACTGACTTGTGGAAAAGAAAGCATAATGGACAGGACTGTATATATATCCTCTAGAGTTGGCAGTAAACTACCTCTGACTACCAACAAACCATTCAAGCAGCTTGAACCTTCACCTGCTAGAATAGTTTTACCTAGACCACGTTTCCCTATTTTGCTTATGATAATGCCACGTGCAGCTAGGTCTATAGCTTTACTTATATATTTTTTTTACCTCTACCTTCCTGACCATAGCTTAGTTCATCATGTCAAAATCATCCAATAGTCCATTTTGAAATTATCTATATTCTTGATAAATTTATGCTGGCAGTGACTTACCACCTTCTGATTCTCTGATAATTTATTTTCTCCCCTCTCTACCCTGACTGTCTTAAAGTGAGGTTTTGCTATTTCAGAGTGGCTTGGAATTTCCCTTTCAGTGCAGTGAGAGGAGCAGCCAGCTCTGAGAACACAAACAGCTGCAGCTTTCTGGGAAATTTACTTTCCAACAAAAACATCAGTTTGCAAGAATTCACCTCTCACACCACTTTGTTGTTGTTGTTGTTGTTTAATTTAGGTCTTCGTGGATCTTTTTGTTGAAAATAATTTTGTGTCAAAAGAAAAGACAACTACTCTTTTGACTTATGAGAGTAGAGGGGTAAATAGTAGCAACCATGGAACGGGTACCCTACATCTGGGAGATGATACTTCTCAGCTCTCAGTTGTCCATAATTCACAACAAAACCTTTAATTGATGCTCTTCCACTATTCAGATTGCATCTTCATCAGTAGATGTTATAAATTGTTTATTCCCAGATTCTCTCCCCCCAATTCCTTCTCTACACTTTCTCTCTACACTTTCTTCCCTCATCCTCCTTCCCTCCTTCTTTTATCTATTTTTTTTCTTCTGTGAGAAGATTGAAAAGCCTCTGGATAATATACATGTAAAATTTTCAAGAGACAGGAAAAACAAATCTCACATTTTTCTAATTGCAAATATGGTATGGGTAGTACGGTATTAATTTATGCTCAAAAAAGATCAATTTTCATTAAGAGAGGAGGTGTTTTACCTTTTTTACTTGAGGGAGTTAAAACTGGGAAAACTCCATTCAAACTCCATTCAACTTCATTCAACTCCATTCAAACCTTGAGACCTAGTTAGAAGAAAGTCACTTGCTTTGTGTTCATGTGTTCTCATCTATTAATATCATTATTTTTCTGCACCATATATGTGTATACTTTTTAATTCTTGGAAACTTTTCTACCAATCCAATTATTCCTGACAAATTAGCAGAATTTATATTTAAAATAAGGCATCATGAAACTCTTTCTTCCAAGGCTGCTTACAGAATATTTACTCTAAATCCTAGAGTGTAGCAGAAAGGAATTCACATAACACACATTCCCCTTACTATTGCATTTTGTAGAAATATTTGTCATTTATATATTTATTTATTTTATTCATCATCTTTAAAAGGTAGTTCAGGAATCACCTGGCACCTTTTTTCTATTCTGTCCTATTTTGTTACTTTGCTACCTCCCTCACACACAAAACTAAACAAAAGCAAACAAACAAACAAAAAACTAGCTAGATCACATTTTTCACTGTATGTATTTGTGGTGATTTTGCTTAGGTGGCCAGCCAAGATTCACATCAGCCTCTCTCTCACTCTCCCTCCTCAAAGGGAAAGGGGGAGAAAATACAACACAAAGAGCTCAAGGGTTGTGATAAAGATGGGAAGATCACTCAAAAATTATCCTCACATGCAAAACAGACTCAGCATACAGAGATTAATAAAACGTATTACCTATTATTAACAAGCTAGAGCAGTGAGAAACAAAAAGCAAACTAAAAACACCTTCCCCCCATCCACCCTCTTGCACCTCCTTACCCTGAGCAGTGAAAGGGAACAGGGGAATAGGGGCTGAGGTCAGTCCCTAACACTTCCTCTCTTTTGCTCTTTCATGGTCACTCCCTGAGTGACCTTGCTCCCCGTGGGGTCCCTCCCAGGGGATGCTGTCCTTCCCAAACTGAGCCTGAGGGGGCTGCACACAGGCTGCAGCTCTTAAAGCACTGCTCCCACACGGCTCCGTCCCACGGGGTCCATCCACCCATCCCCCAGGAGCAAACTGCTCCAGCACGGGTCCCCCACGGCTGGGGGCAGCTCCCCCCAGACCCCCTGCTCCACGTGGGCTCCTCTCCACGGGCTGCAGCTCCGGCCCGGGGCCTGCTCCTGCGGGGGCTCTCCATGGGCCGCAGCCTCCTCCAGGCCACATCCACCTGCTCCAGCGGGGGCTCCTCCACCCATGGGGGGGCTGCAGCGTGGAGATCTGCTCCATGGGGGACCCATGGGCTGCAGGGGGACAGCCTGCTCCACCAGGGGCCTCTCCCTGCACAGCCCGCAGGGGAACTGCTGCTGCCTGCCTGCAGCACCTCCTGCCCTCCTGCGGCCCTTCTCTTGGGAGCTGCAGGGCTGCTTCTCTCACGCTTTCACAAGCCTCTCTCTCTCGGCTGCTGTTGCACAGCAGTATTTTCCCCCCTTCCTTAAATCTGCTCCCCCGAAGCCCACCCAGCAGCACTCCCTGCCTCGGCTCTGGCCAGCAGCAGCTCCTTTTTGGAGCCATCTGGAGCTGGCTCTGCTCTGATGCTGACAAGATGGGGCTGCATTCATTTCCAAACTGGCTGTCATAAAGGCCTTCACCTTTGCATTACATTGAGGCAGCGGTGATCTCAGCCTTATTGTAGTTCTCTGCGTAATGTAGCTCCCAAAAGAGATCCCAAGGTCCAGAACAGACATGGAAATAACTGGGGGGTTGTAAGGAAAACAATTGTATTCCATCCTACAGCAACACCAGAGCTGTCTGGAGAGTTTAGGAGTCATCTGAATTTTGTTATTTGTGTTTGATCTGAACTAAGGAAGAAAGGACCAGTTACTAGAAAAGAATGCATGCCTGACAATGATACCACCAGATGGGAGGCTGTTTGATCTGGGTCTGTGGGTTTTGGATCTGTATGCTGTTGAGGAGATTGTTGGAATTCTGATTACAGAATAAAGAACCTCCAGAAAGTGCAGGACGCCAGTGCTGGATGGAGAGCACGGCTCACACTTTGACGCTTCCTGGGACTGCCTAGCACATGAACAGGTCTCGGCCCAAAATGGCTGTGCTTCAAAAAGGTTGCCCTCTCTCAAGCATTTGCTGCTCTGCACTTCCTTTTCTTTCACTGGAGAGTCAGATCAATTGGTTGCTTTGCACTTGGACATGTTCCTTGGAAAGCTGCTTAAACTCTCTTCAAACCCTGGACTACCTGGGAATTGATTGCTTCCTCTAACTGGCACTGATGCTGTAGCTGGATCCCTCGAAATCCCATTTGACTGCTTCTGCTTCCTGAGCAGGTGACAGAAACTTTCACAAGCAGAGAGCAGAGAAGAAGGAGTTGGAGTTCTGCATAGGGGAAATATTTGGAAGTTTTGAAGATGTTTCCCCTGCTCAGCTGCCAACCCGACGTTAACCAATCACCTGATCTTTTGCATTCCAGTGTGAGGAAGGTTTTAGCAATTCGTGTCAATAGAGAGCTTGAAGGGAAATGCGTTCCTTTCATACATGGTAAACTTTGATTCTTGCCCTATTTGGAAGACTGAGCCATTTATGACACCAGCAAAAGTCTCAAATCAGTTAGGAAGGAAAGTTAGTTCTGAAAATACTCAGTCACCTCTGTGCATGCCAAACCCTTAATGGCACTGTGCAAAACGCAGATTGCAATGATGAATCGCGTTGTGGAATGAATGGCAACATACATATTTGGCTCCAGATCCAAAATGTCACTTCTTTGGCCATTTTATTTAGGGTAGCACTCCCCTCCCCTCCCATTCCCTCCCTGGCCCATTCCTTACTTCCCACCAATACCCCCTCCCCTCCCCTCCCCTCCCCTCCCCTCCCCTCCCCTCCCCTCCCCTCCCCTCCCCTCCCCTCCCCTCCCCTCCCTTCCCCTCCCCTCCCCTCCCCTTCCCTTAAACTCACCTCCCCTAAACTCCCCTCCCCTAAACTCCCCTCCCCTAAACTCCCCTCTCCTCCCCTCCCCTAAACTCCCCTCCCCTAAACTCCCCTAAACTCCCCTCCCCTCCCCTAAACTCCCCTCCCCTAAACTCCCCTCCCCTCCCCTAAACTCCCATCCCCTAAACTCCCCTCCCCTAAACTCTCCTCCCCTCCCCTAAACTCCCCTAAACTCCCCTAAACTTCCCTCACCTAAACTCCCCTAAACTCCCCTAAACTTCCCTCACCTAAACTCCCCTAAACTCCCCTCCCCTAAACTCCCCTCCCCTAAGCTCCCCTACCCTAAACTCCCCTCCCCTACCCTAAACTCCCCTAAACTCCCCTCCCCTAAACTCCCCTCCCCTCCACTCCTCTAAACTCCCTCCACTCCACTCCACTCCACTCCCCTATGCTCCTCTACACTTCCCTCCTCTACACTCCCCTCCCTACACTATCCTCCGCTACACTCCCCTCCCCTACACTCCCCTAAACTCCCCTCCCCTACATTCCCCTGCACTACACTCCCCCAAACCCCCCTACACTACACTCCCCTGCACTCCCCTCCTCTATGCTCATCTCCCCTGCACTCCCCTCCCCTGCACTCCCCTCCCTACACTATCCTCCCCTACACTCCCCTACACTCCCCTCCCCTACACTCCCCTACACTCCCCTCACTATCCTACACTATCCCAACACTATCCTACACTAGCCTACTCTCCCCTACAATGCCCTACATGCCCCTGCCCTGCCCTCCCCTCCCCTCCCCTCCCCTCCCCTCCCCTCCCCTCCCCTCCCCTCCCCTCCCCTTCCCTCCCCTTCCCTCCCCTTCCCTCCCTTCTTGTCTTTTTTTTTTTCCCCCTCTCTTCTCTTCTCCCCTCTTCTTCTCCCCTCTTCTCCTTCCTTTCACGGATCTGAACGCAGAAGGGGGAGAAGCGTAACTCCACATTGCTTCAGTCGCTCTGGCAGCTTGTGTCACTGGCTGATCCATGGGAATCCATCAGCAGCAATCGGAAGCCTTCCAGCTGCTGTGGGACCAGTCAGGGAACAGTCTCAAACTGGGAAGTGCTGACTTCCTTCCGCGGCTCGGACAGGTGACTTTCAATTTCGCCCTGGCTGGGTTGTGTCCCCTTGCTCTGTCCCCACCTACACTGCAGTTTGGTTTAGAAGCAGCAGCACGGTTTGGAAGTAGTTCCACTACTTCCATTTTCAGTGATTTGGCTTGGCTCGCCAAGTGGTTTCTGTCAACAGAACACAAGAAGGAGATTTTGCTTAGAAACAACTACATGAGGAGCTCCTTTCCACATGGGCAATGAATATTTATCCTTTCCTAATGGAGACTACAGTGTAAGAGATAGGGACAGATCATTCCGAGAGATTTTTCAGAGAATTGTCCCTTGGGGGTGCTTAGTCCAGAGGACCAGAGTTCATCTGTCCAAAGTACACCATGGAAGCACTCTGAATTACTTCCTAACAGAAGCATGGCCTTACCATGTCTGATACGGCTTTGGCTGGTTTCAGTGTTCTTCTTCACTTCGTAAATACCTACATTAAGTACTGTCCTATCAAGCAAATACCTTATTCTCTTGATATCTCTGAGTTGATGGAAGACCCAAGACACTTGGCTCTTCACATCATTGGAAGAACCAAGTGTACTTCCAATATTCACAGCTTCGGAGGAAATGGAGATGAGGTTGAGAGTGGATGAAAAACACCAAGTGTTCTTCCCATCTTCACAGCTTCTAAGCAAGTGGAGATGAGGCGGTGCAAGAACCAAACAAACTGCTGATCCAGAAGCAGCCTAAAGACTGTCTTTAACCAGGGCCTTGCATTCTTCATCTTTCTACCATTACTCGCCTTCAAGGGCATGATCGTTATCTTATTGACTTCCTACCACTACAGCAACGCACCTGCTTCTCTCACAAAACTTACGGGTGGGAACTGGAAAGATTCACCAGCATTCTGTATTTCACTCCTCATCTCAATTCTCTTTTGGCCTGCGAAGCTTTTCAGATCAGAGATGAAGATCAGATGTAATCTGGAGTTTGGGATACTGCAAAGGAAAAGAAGAATCATCCTGAGAACTCTTTTCAACCTCACTTGCAAGCGCCAAAGTCAAGAATACCAAAAGGAAAAAGGATGCCACTTGATCATGGTAAGCATAAATTTGAGCACAGGTCTCCTCTAACTGAAGTGAGGTTAAACAGGTTCCAAACAAGGTTAAGGAGCACACCCACAATCATTTCCATAAAACTGTGCTTTCAAACAAATGGTTGAAAGATTTAGATTTTCTTACAAGCGACGAATGAAAAATAAATAAAGAAAAGAAAATGACCAGGACATGCAGTCTAGCTTACTCTAGCTTACTTTGCCTAGTTCAGAATCTGCGTCTTGGGTCACAATCAGGAAGCAGCATTGTGCAGAAATGCCAAAGCCTCCTCAAACTTGTTCTATCTTCATCAACAAGGGCTTTGATACTGCTGCCTCCTCAGCAACATCGGCAATTGACTAGGAAAGTTGGTGTCCACCAGGTCAAATCAGGACTAGGAAATCCCTCTTGCCACAACTGCACACTTGCACCAGAGTTGGCAGGTCAGAGCGATGGACAGAGAAGCATCTAGAAGAGTGTTAGAAAACAGACTTTAGAACAGATTTCCATCAGCCCAGGAACAATTACTTGCTCATCCCTTCAGACTGAACTCTAAGTAGAAGCAGGTGATCCCAAGCTGCATTCCTGACATCTATGCTGCAAAGTCATCAAATGTGACATGTTATTCTACCAGTCTGTAATGAACATAAACAAGAGTTTGAGTTGAGGATGTTGGTTTAGAATCAAGCTCAAAGTGTTAGTCCTTTGATATGTTTTTGTCTGCAAGTGTTTTCACTGTTTCCCAGACAATGTCTCCAGCAAGCTAGCTGTTTGTTTCATTTGTTCTGTTCTGTTTTGTTCTGTTCTGTTTTGTTTTCTCAGTAAGGTTTCTTAGAGAGATAAGATTGAAGTGATCGTATTGCATGCCCATCCATCCCTCCCCTTTGCTTGTCCAGAGCTTTTACCTTGTCTACCATGATGCATGAACTTGGTCATAGGCACAGTTGTTTCAAAGACATTCTGCTGCTCGACCTGTTGTGAAAACAGAGAGCTAAGTATTTGGACGAGAACATGCTTCCACCTGCACTATGACCTCCACAACTAGATATGGAGCCATATCAGCCAGAAGGAAGTTTCCTTCACAGCTGCTGCTTCTTACACTATCTGGACTCTTACTTTTACTCTTACTTGCCTTTCCTGCATTAGCACAAAAAAAAAAATAAAAAAATTTTGGAGATTACCTTTGCCATCTGATGTCTTCGTTTCCAGAAACTACCCTGAATCACCTTTATGAGAACTGTCCCACACTGCGAGCATGGGTGTTGCAGTCAGGCCAGATATGTCCCTTCTACGTCAATAACCAAACCTGTCAAGTTAAGAACATGGAATTAATGAAAAGGAAATCCTTCTATTTTGATCTGAGTTCACTTTTTTTTTTTTTTTTTTCTAGACCAAGAAGAACCAGCAAAAGTCGGGTGAAAAATGAAATGAAAAATGTTAAGGCCAGGCAGCTTGCTCACTGCAAGCGCTAATCTGAAAGCAGATGGAGTGCATCTTCATACACTCCATCCTGAGAGAGTCCACTCAACAGGCCAGAGCAGCTGACGAAGTGCATTGCTGTCCTGAAGTTTCATGTGATGGGCTACTTTTAAGTCTCTTGTTTATGCTGTCGTACTTGAGGTCTATGGCAGGACCACAGCACACTCTTATTTGTCTACCCTTCTTTCTTGATCGTGTGTGGGAAAGAGAGAACGTGCAGAGGCCCTCAGCCACATGTTGCACCTGTCACTCTGTGCAGCTACATCACTGAGCCCAAGTACCAAACTTCATGCTTGTGAAAGGACTTTACACAAACTACAGAAATCTAAAATGAAGCATCCAAACACTTACAGAAGGGTGGGCCCTCTCGATGCACCTCAACGTGGGATCCACAAGTCCTCACGTGGTTTCATCCAGCACACTTCTCTGTCCCTCCTCGCTAAACTTGCTCAGAGGCAGCTGTTACCAAGGTGTCACAGTGACATCATTCAATTCTGTTGCTGAAGTCATCAC